>NC_072733.1:168468418-168631934 GCF_026930045.1 Uloborus diversus
CCACTACTGTGCGGCAGCTTGTTGCAGACCACTTTGCAGCATCAGGAAGAAGAATCTTTGCTACTACAGTGTGAAATCGTCTTCATAATGCAGGTCTCTATGCAAGAAGACATGATGTGTGCATTCCCCTAAACGGACCAAAATGAAGGATCCGCTTATGCTGGGCAAGTGAACATGTTTCCTGGACCCAGCAGCAATGTGCTTCTGTGCTGTTCACAGACGAGTTCAGATTTACATAGGAAAGTGATTCAGCGCATCTACTGATCTGGAGGGAACAGCGCACTAGATACCATCAATCCAACACTATTGAAAGGCACAATTATAGAGATAGTGTATTTTTGGTTTGGGCCGGGATTTTTCTTGGTGGTCATACTGACCTGCATGTGTTCAATAGAGGAACTCTGACTGGTCTGAGATATCGGGAGGAGATCCTTGATCCATATGTCCGCCCATATGCTGGTGCTATTGGTAATGACTTTATTCTCAGTATTGATAATACACAACCTCACTGAGCTCGGATTGTTGAGGAGTATCTTGAGGATCAAGGTTTGGAACGAATGAAATGGCTAGCTCGATCTCCAGACCTGAATCCGATTGAACATCTTTCTGACTATCTTGGCAGACAGGTCCTCCTGTAAGGTCATTACATGAGTTGGAACAAGACTCATGTTGTTTTGATCTGTGTTTGATCTTTGCTTCCTATTCAGGTGTCCAAAAAACTTAATAAACAGCATGGAAAATCGATGCCGCCGATGCATTCAAGTTAGGGAGGGACACATTCCTTATTAGAACCCATTTTTTCATTGTATCTATGAGATTTTACTACATAACACTGTGATGTTCTGTTTTCTTCAAGAATGGACTTATCCGCAAAGATTGCTCTATTTTCTATAAATCGTTTTTGCAACAGACTTATACCAATTTCTATGATGCATTCAATAAAAAACTATTTAATGCACATATCCTCTAAATTTTTTGTTTCTACATTCATTCATTTGCAAATTAGAGGCAAAAAACCTGTTATACCTTAACTTTTTGAGGACAGTGTATTACAAAATATCAGTGCAGAAAAACTTCAAATGTACAGAATAACTTCAATTTAACAATATCCGGTTTAACGATTTCCTCAATTTAGTGATACATTTCACGGGTCCAGATGCATTCAACGTCTATGCTCCTCGATTCAATGATAACTTTTTTCTGTCCTTTGACAATCGTTAAATCGGGGTTGAACATAGAATGGTTTTTCAAATTATTTGAGACTTTCTAGTGTGTTTTTGCATATCATATATTGCACTGTATATTGCTTCATATTGAGTTCAGTTCCATTTATAATATTTAAATTTGAAAGATTGTCCATTTAATTTCAGGTAGTTCAGTTAAAAATAAATTATTTTAAATGTTGTTTTTTTTTTTTTTTTTAATTTTAAATGATTGAAATTGAAAAAAAATATGCTGAACTACATTATTAGCTAGTTTATTTATGCACCAGGCAGCAATCAAACTGCAACATTCCTATGAAATAAGGTGAGAGAACTGAACACCAGTAGAAATGTTCTTAAGATATAAGCATTATCAGTTAGGTTCAAGAAGAAAATAGAGATCAAATTAATTATAGAAAGGAAAATAGATTTTAAGTTTGCAATTGTGTAGGATATTTTAAGCACCAAATACACTCAAACCTGTTTTTGTGCAGTCGATAAGGACTGCATAAAAAAATAAAAATAAACACCCAAAACTTCACAAGTGGCTATAAAAAATTGTATATTTGCAGTTGATTGGGACTGCATAAAAAAGTCTCATGTAGAAAATAGTTCAAAATCTAACAATGTTTCTAGAAATTGCTTCTTTAAATGTCAAGATACAGCAGCTACTTTGAACCTTGACTAACCTTTTATGATCTAGTTTTCAATTACATATGCGAACATCAAAAAAAAAAATATTTACATATGTTCTAATTTTTTATATACAAAACCACTGGTAGCAAGAACTAAAGACATAGTTAAAAATTAAATATTATTGGGAAAAACAATTAAAAAACCAAAACATTAGTTTGAATTTTGAGATCTTGAATTCAAATTATGGTTTCTGCAATCATGAAATGCGATACAACCCTACTTCCTACCAGGGTTCATGGCTTTTTTTTTTTTTTTAAATCAAAAAAGTCGGATTTTTCTTATTTAAATCGGATTTTTCTTATTTAAATCAGATTTTTTTTAATTAAATTTATAATTATTTATTACTTTACTTTTATAAACATAATATATTTCATACAGTAGATGAATCTATTAAGCTTACTTTTCAAACTAAGATAAGTTCTCTAACTATTCAATACATTTTTAAGATTTATAAATACGTTATAATATTTCGATAGGAAGTAATTTTGTTTTATGCTTTGCTTAAAAATATGGTTTCCATCATCATGTATGTTTTAGTGTAAGAAACTATGTTGAGCAATTATTTTTCTTAATTATATCAGTGATGGTGTATGAGAAAAACTGAAAATTTTTATTTGGTTCTACACTGAATTGAACGTTAATTTTGGAGTAAAAGCAATATTGCAAGAAGGAAAATCTGTTTAACACACATCAAGGAATCTATGTAGTTTTGCCTGTTAAAGTTAAGATTGTATAATGCAGAGTAGTTAAATTTAGAGCAACACATTCTAAAATTGCAAAATTATTTAATAAAAATGAACTGATTTTAATTAAGGATTTTGATTTAAAAAAATCACTTGATTCAAATCAAATTTTTTTTTAAATGATTGATTTTAATCATGACTTAAATCAAACTGATTTAAATCAATGAACCCTATTCTACTCGTTAGGTTTTTTGTTTCTACAAACAGCTTTTATTGCAATAAAAATTTGAAAAAAACCATAATTTAAATTCAAGATGTCAAATTTTAAATGAATGCCAGGGGCTGGATGCTAGATAAGCGCGTGCATAAAAAGGTTTGTGTAAAGTCTAGAAGGTCATTATAAATAATTCAATTCTAAGGCACATGAACCACCCACAGAAAAGGAAATGCTCACAGAGACCTGAGGAACAGAGAATTATAAGTATATCATAAGTCAAAGGACATCAACTACGGTCAAGTGAGAACAATAAACAATTGTGATTGCTCAATAAGTACAAAAAATAAGTACTTACATGAAAGTTATCTATAAAATCCTTTGTTTTTGAAAAAGTAGCCAACTGTGCTGAAGAACCACATGTAACTCTTGCCATTGCTGCACTAGCTCCACGCCATAAAGCAAGAGGGCCATGATGCTTAAGAACAGATCTAAATGCTTTGCTCATGCCTTGATGCTTATGTTGAAACCCCACAGCAATATTGGACGAAGACTGGGCTTGAATTTGTGTTTTAACCTATAAATTAAATTGCAATTTTTATATGAAATAAGTAGTTATCAAAGAAATGCAGAAATTAATACCAAGATCAATTTGTAGCTAGAATCATAATACAGGGTGGCGACAGAAACTGGAAAAAAAAAGTTCCCTGACTTTTCCCTGATTAAGTTCACCAAATTTCCCTGATTTACGTTACCGATGATAATGGTTTCCTTTCTTTGCCCTACCTGAAAAGCATTGCATATTAAATGAAATGCAGTGCTTAAAACGGTTTAAGCTGTTAAAAATATATAAGCTTTAAAAATATATTTTGAAAAGATGCTCCCTTTTTTTTTGGTAAAAATTGTATGTTAAATTATCGACAGAGAAATATTGTTGGAAATCTAAAACAAATACTTTGCATTCAGGAACCAGTTAACATAAAAATTCTAAGAAATCATAATAAAACTAAAAAATCTAAATTGAAATACTTGAACTGAATTTTCAAGCAGTTGCTGCAAAAATAACAAACAAGTGATAGTTAAAGTATGGAAGTAATGTAGTTTTACTTATGTAAATAATACTGCCATGTGCACGTAAACCGCAGTACATGCAGAAATTAGTTTTTGTGGTATTTGAAGAAATGTGTGTGGATTTAGTACTAACAATAGGAAAATGTTGGAATAGGACGTTTTTTTTTCCGCCCCAGATAAGCGAGTACAGTCAACCCTCGTTTATCGCGGTTAATTTGTTCCAGACTCAACCGCGATAACTGAATTTCCGCAAAGTAGAATTCTGTATTTATAAACCGTATATCCTGATTGGAGCGCATAAAACTTACTTGCGACAATTTAAATAGGTTTTTAACATAGGTAGAACGCCCTAGACATGAAATGGAGCCACCATTACATAAGCATTACTTAAAAAATTGCACAAAATATGAGAAAATGAGATATGTTAGACGTAATAGGTATCACATTGTTATTTATTGGGAAATAAACTACACACACATGCAGTTCGTACACACTACTACTAATCTATGAAAATAGCTCAACTTGTTCGATGATGAATTAATTGCCAGTTAGTGACCGTACGTGCCCCTGTTCTTCCTCTACATTTATCCTTATTTCAGGTATTACGTATAAAACTTAAAAATCCAGTACATTGTTCAAGATCATTTACAATTACAGATGTAATGATACAGTAATTTATACTTTTCAGTTAGTGTTTAACGATTAAAGTGAGATAGCGATTCCCAACTCTTTCTTCGACGATTTTACACCTCCACTCTCTCAACTACTACAACTACAGCCCTTAGAAGAGCTTATCTTACTTAAAAGACATACTTTGTTTTATTCTTATGTAGGAAACAGTTTACACGAGCGCATAAAAAAAAGCTAGTGACTTTATTTGAGAAAGAAAAAAAAATGTAGTGAAGCCGCGAAAGTTGAAGCGCGAAGTAGCGAGGGACAACTGTATGTGCAATAAAGGTAAACGTACCATAGATGACAAAAATGTAAGTGAAAAATGTTCAGTTTCTGCCCTTTATGCAGGTAAAGGGCAGAAACTGAACATAGCAGAATAGACATATTTATATAAAACAAATTGGAATCTATCATCATTAAATTATTACTTTAAATGAAAATGAAGACAGTTTTTACATATGAACTTGAAAGGAGAAAAACACAAGAATAGGTCAAGGTTTTTCTTTAGGGTCATTTCACAGTATTTTTGACATTTATCAGGGGTGATTGTGAGTTCATCAAAAAATACCTGAAAGTTTCAAAGTGAGACGGGGGGGGGGGGGGAGAAACTTTGACCCTTATTACTTAAGTGCACCTTTGCCATAGTGTTAAATTGCTCTGAGTCAAAATATTGTGTGTACATGTGATTAAATTTTTAATGGGTTACAAAGTTACTTTTGAGCTGGTGTTATACAAATTATCTTGACAATTCTTTGTCCATCTTAAGAGATAGGTGTCCATCTTAAGGCTCTTGCAGGTATATTTGATGAGTATTATATAATTTAAAAAAATTGCGGAGGTAGGGAGATAAAAGCATAACAAAAAAAAAACATAATTCCGGTATTTTCGAACATAAAAATACCGGAAATTACGTCCGAAAATACCGGAAATTTCGGTAAAATACAGGAACACAATCACCCCTGATTTATGTAGAATCCGTAATGGTACCTTTTTTTGCCATAACTTTTTTATTTACTGTTTGATTTGCAAATTATTTTAATCTGAGTTGGTGTGTTGGTAGGAAAAGCTCAAAATAAAATAATATGCTAATCAAACAGTAAATTAAAAAGTTCTTGCAAAAAAAGGTCACGTTACGGACTCTACATAAATGTCAAAAATACCATAAAATGACCCTTTAGCTTCATAAATGAGATCATCATCAATTTTTATGAGTGCAACTGAATTCCAATATATTAAAGTCAGATAGTTATCTGCATTGAAATTTATTGTAGGAATCTTGAATTCTTAAGCATTTATCGAGTTAAGCCATTTTTTTCCCTTTTAAAGCTGTTGAAGGCCCAGCTCTCTCGCAAGTTTTATATTGTTGGTCAGCATTGATGATAGAATGTTTTCTTGGCATGACTACATTATTTTATTATACTGTTAAATTTTAAATTGTAATACTCTAACAAGAAACTTTCACATTCTCTGATGGGAATTTTTTTTAAACCATAATGTTCTATTTGTTGTAGTTAACCTTCTTCAGTGACTTAATTCTCTCTTAACAAAAAAAAATGAACTATTTTCATTTGAAATTCCATTCCACATTTTGTAGATATACCATTGATCTGTACTAATTTCATCAGGGGCAAACGTCTGCCAAAGATACATCTACTTTTTGAAAGATTACTACAGTCATATTTTCACAGGACTCGAGTTCTTTCCCCAATTTCAAAATAATATTCTTTTGACCCAGCGGTTATTTCCATTCAGAGGTTTTTAGTAAATGGCGTAGTTGTAATTCATTTGCATAAAATTCATAAATAAACCATTGTAAAGAACATCTAAACAGCAATCTCAATTTTCCTTATAACTCCACTTTTAAAGCCTGTATTGATCATTGTTTGCATGTAACCTACAGCATGTGACTTAGAAATATCAATAATTTTCTTTCAAAAAGTTAATATGCTTATTTTAATGTTATGACAGCTACCAGAAGCAGGAGTGACAAGGATATCATACTTTGTTTAAAGTTATGAGAGCAAAACAACTTGGTCTTCCATTGTCTTTCTAGATTTCTTTCTTTCCTTAATTTGAATCAAAATATTGCTCCTTCAAACCGTCAAAGTACAGCATATACTTAAGAAAAGTGTTATTCCTCATTTTCTTTTCATGTCAATGGGTATATTTTGTTCTTTTCCTTCTGATTTTGCGACGATTGACTTCTTTGGAGGTATCTTCTTTGGCAATAATTCAAATACAAATGTGACAATCAGCTACAGGCTCTGGGCCCAGCTAGGCTGGTTCTAGGTCAGTTAGTTCCCAATGAAAATCAATGGCTTTCTTAAAGCTATCTACTCCCTTACTCATTACAGCTGATTCCTGTAAGCTGTTCCAAGTGACCACAACCCTACTAAAGTAATAGTTTTCCCTAATTTCCAGATTAGCCTGAGATTTAAATAGCCTAAAACAATGACCCCCTTGTCACGTTTTCCATGAAAAAATTTAAATAATTAAGGTGTTTCATATTGATAAATGTAAACAACTGGAATCATGTCTATATGACTCTTTTTTGCTCCAGGTTATACATATTAAGATTTATAAGCACCATAATCTAAATATGAAAGCCCTCTTACTTGCCTAGAAGCCCTTCTTTGAGCCCTTTACAATGAAAAAATATCTTTCTTCGGATAAGGAGACTAAAATTGAACAGCAAACTAAAGATAAGGTCTCACCAAACCCATTATATCGTTTAAAGCTGCATCCTCATATATATAATAGCCGATGATTGAGTAACCAGCGAGTTTCAACAATGAAACTCACGCCATGGCATGATAATTTGATAATAGGTTTTGGTAATGTTTAGCATGGGAAAGGCTTTATTGTGACAAGGCTGAACTCGATCCGGTATCTTAACTGTTTTACTGGTAAGACTGTCCTTTCGGGGGAATGAAGAAACGAAAAAATGGTCAACAATGAACGCTACCTATTGGAGTTCAGGATTCATCCACTGGAGTCATAGCGAGACCCACGTGATAGGATACAGGCCAGACAACTCCCCCCCCCCCCTTCGTTACGCCACCAGTCGTCGGATCTATGAACTTGGCGCGAAACTTTGAAAGCAGTGCAGTTTACCAGTGTGTTGCTTGCTCTGGTTGATATAGATGAAATAGGAAATATGTAACTTCGGATGCACATTTTTGAATACAATTCTGTTAGATTTATCTCTTCCTTTCCACGTACCGGAATGTAGAGGCAATTAAAATACATATATATATATAGTATAAGTCTTAAGTGTCTGCTGAGTGAAAATGAGTCAGCGATTTCCGCTTTCGAACAACCTGCATGTGAAGAAAAAAGCTGGGCGCCTCATGGAATAAATTTTAAAATTCGGAGGTAAGTACTTTTCTCAGATAAACAAATTTACATTTCATGCAGTTAAGATTACTTAAGTTTTCCTCCATTACACAAACAATTGTCAGTTTCCTTTCTGATATCTTTGTCTGTAATTTGTAATTTCAGTATACTGCTTTAATATTTGAAACGGTTAACTTGCAACTTTTTATTTCTTTATTTTTTCAACTTTGTACACACATTTATTCGAAATGGATTTTCCAAGCTGACAATATACATATGTCAAAATTTTCTGCAAATATACTTGTTGCTATCAGAAGCAACGTAACTTGGTGTTGATATTCAGTTAATATGTAAACAAGTTTATTGAAACAGGCTTTTAACTGAACTAATCTTATATTTTCCGTTTCGATTAAATTGTTTCATACGCTAGCATGTGTTATTTTGATAAAAAAACATTCCTTGATGGGCTTCCGTAGTTCTGAGATAGAAGATTAGATTTGAACGCCTGAGGTCGTGGGTTCGATACTCAAACATTTCCCCCCAACTACACCCCTGCAATGTTATTCAAACAAGCTGGTTCTGTGCGTAAATTAAAATATATGTATATGGTTTTTTTTTCACTGTTGTCTTTAAGTTTTATGATATTTATGCACACATTGTGGTTAAGTTAACGGTATTCATAATTTCTGGGCTTGCGAAAGATTAATTTTGAGCAGTGGATACACAACGTGTTTTTGCCAAATGCTCTATGCTAGTTTGTTTATGCTTAAAAAGGGCAAAATGTCTTGAACTACATATTTTTTGAACTCCTTGGATTTTCTGTTAATAAGCTTTCAGGAACTCTGAAACTGTAACATAAATTTAATTAAGGGGCTGTCTATAAAGTATGTTGCAAACTTTTAAACAAATTCCCCCCCCCCTCCTCCTTGTTACATGTAACGCTGTTCAACATGAGCATATTGTTATAAACAACGCGTGATGTCACACTTGTTATCCCCTCCCTTCCCCCTGTCACAAAACTGTCGCATTGATTTCCAAAAAGAGCATACTCAGCAAAATGTTGATCTAAATTTAACATATATGAAGTTTTAAGTATTTAAGAAAGTTGCTAATATGGTCCATTCTGTGAAAGGTTTTTTTGAAAAAGGTTACTTTTTCATCAATTAATGCTTTTTAAAATAATTTTTCAAAAGCCTAAAATGATGAACTATTAAAGCCCCCCCCCCCCCCCCACACACACACAAGAATCATTAGCAGCAGAAAAAGTTGAAAATGGAAAAGTAGCCGAATTCCCAAAAAAAAAAAAGGCTGCTTAGATATTGAATACATTTTTTTGATGTACAACATACAGTATTCATGATGTTGTATTATTCATTCTTTAATTAACGTTTTTCAAGTTGAATTCCTGTGTAATTTTTTGAGAGTGCCCTCCGAAGGGGGGGGGGAAGAGGTCGGAATCATAGTCTCATAGTAATGATAGCTTTTCAACGGCTATAGTTATAAATAACTGTGCCCTTGAAATTTTAAGGGAGATGGAGATGTTTTTTTTTGGGGGGGGGGAGTTTTCATAATTGAAGGGGGTAGGGCACCGTCTACTTTGGGGGATGGCACCCAAGCATTCATGTTTTTTTAAAAGCATAAATTTGCTCAGCTAAGTTAACATTAATAATCTGGTATTATGTACTTTAATTTGATGTTATGTCTTTGAAACGTATTGCAGTCATGTTTCCTGTTTACTTAAGTAAAAATGTTTATTTTTTAAAATTTCATTTAATTCTTATTCAAATACAATAGTAATATTATTTTTTGTTTTGATGTAATTGCAAAATGAAAGTTCATTTATTTATTTGAATACTTCTTAAGACTTAATGTTTCAATACAATATACGAGTAGTTAAAATGCGATTAGTTAAAAAAACAATTTCGAATGAAAAATAAAACTGTTTATTTATGACTTTGTTTTAACATGATTGTAAAATAAAATCGTGTTTAATTATTTGAATACTTTGTAAGACTTATAAATGTTTTTATGTAAAATACTATGAATTAAGCTCAGTGTATTTTTTAATGTATGATTATCGGTTCCTTTTTATGTTTTCAAATGAAAAATTAGAACTTGTAATGCTACTAAAATAATAGAAGACAATAATAAATAAACCAAATAGTTTTATTTAACCAAAATATTAATCGAAGGGCTCACTTCCCAATATCATTGTGGATCGACAAACGATGACGTCATTTGCTAGTTGGATGGCCTTCCTATCTCGAAGGCCTCGGTCATAGGCGGATCCAGGGAGGGGGCCATGGGGGCCATGACCCCCTCCGTGAAAATTTCAAGTATAGTTACCCTTTTTTTCGAGCAAAAATGCAAAAAATTTCCTTTATAATGTATACAAAATATAACAATAAGGAAAACAATGCGAGGGGGGCCATGGTCACCCTGACAAAGTTTCAAAAATAGTTAAAAACCTTTTTTAGAGCCTTATATTAAAATAAATATTATTATTCCTCGAAGTCTATCATGTATGTAAAAACAATGCCGAGGAGTCACAAACCCACACGGAAGAAGTTTCAAGTAGTTTTTTAAAACCCTCCTTCCTAGCTTAAATTGGAAAAAATTGAATCAATTTTTTTCGTTCTAAGTGGACCTCCGAAACTCTTCAAACCCTAACCTTACCAAAGATAGTCTAAAATGCGTTTTAAAGTCCATAAAGTAGAAAATTTTCCAGGGATGGGCCTTTTAATCTCTCCTTCCATTAACATCACCAAAAACCCTCTAAAACAGCATTTTTAAAGTTACAATTCCTAACAATTTTCGGGGGAGTGCTCCAACCCTCTTAAGATAATTAGAATGCATCTTGAAGATTAATTGTAAATTTGAAAAATTTCTTGGTGTATGGTGAGGGCCCTTGAATCTCTCCTCCACGTAGCATCACGAGAAGATCGTATTAAAACTGCGTTTTTAGCTCTACAATTGCAAAAAAAAAACTGCCGAAGAATCCCCGAACCTCCCTCTTCTTAACATTATTGAAGATAATGTTTGCGTTTTTAAAGTTTCAATTTCGAAAAATGGGCGGGGGGAATGAAGTCACACCTGAGTCCTTAATCTTACGAAATACAATCAAAATGAATTTCTGAGATCATAAATCAGAAAAATTTCCTTAGATAAGCCCCCCCCAAATCTCTCCTCCCTCTAACATCATTAAAGGACTGTCCAAAACTGCATTCTTAGAGCAATAATTTTGAAAAATAGACAGGGGAGTGCCACCAAATCTCTTCTCTCCTAACATTACCAAAGATCGTCTATTATGCGTTTTTAAGAATACAAATTCCAAAATTTTCCCGGGGAGAAACCCCCGGACCCCCCTTACTTTCAGAGTTAATATTATACTTACGGTTCGTTCATATCGGCTTCCTCTTAAATCAGAAGTCCTACACAGTCGCCTCATAAACAAACAGTGCTGATTACAGGAATACCACTTTGAGGCGACGATATATGCACACGTTTGTTAAGAAAAGAGGAAAATTCATTGGGACGGTTTCACCTTTATGTTAAACTTGTGTGCCTTGTGGAAATTCCTTAAAAAATGCTCTGGTTAAGGTGGGCTATATTGATGGTTGTAATATTAAAAAATTTTCAATGCATCATATTTTTTCAAATGGCCCCCTCCGAGAATTCTGTCAGGATCCGCCCCTGACTGGAGTTAGGGTTACAATTTCAACTATCAAAATATCCCAAACAGGCAATGGCTTCGTTCAAATGTAGAAGAGTAGAGGCAATTTTCACCCGCTATACCTTGATGGGGGACTTTCTAGTTGATTACTTTCTAGTTGAAAATTGACGCTTATCTACCAGAGTCATCATCTTATGCTACATTTCGAAGTTTCTCATATTAAATGCTGAAAAAAAAAACCTTGACTTATAATTGTGTTTCTCTCCTTTTAAGTTGTTTATATGTAAAAACAGCATCTTCATTTACATTTGAAGCAATAGTTTAACGGTTTGAAATAATTCAAGCTAAATGAACTACTTTAAAAGAGTTGACAAGCAACGAGAACAAAGAATGCAGTTGGTATCAGCGAACGCAAAGAAAGTGTTCTGGTACAGCATGTGCGATTAGAGCGCTTAATGCACATTTGAAAGCAATTTCGCAATTGCCTAGATCATTCAATGAACTATATATTAAAAGTATTTATTTACCAAGAGTTTATTTCAAACATCAAAGTTTCAAATGCGAGGTAATTATATTTTATCATTACATTTTTGCCAGTTTGATGAAAAATCAGGCTAATTATTTAAAATTCAAAGTCAAATGGGCAGCTAAAGACATTATTTGATTTAGCTGAAATTTTGTATGACAAATAGGCTTGGTAAGAGGCAACTTTTCCGCATGTAGAATTTATATATTTCTCAATTTTGTTTTTTCCACTTTACCCTATTGTGTAGTACTGCAGTGCACAAGGAATACTACAATGTTGGGGTTACATACACTCCATTTGATCACTTACGTCCAGAGGCGGAGAGTGGGGCTTATAAGTGCGGGGGCAAAATTTATTAGACTATTTTAGGCTATCTTGAGTGACTAGATGGAAGAGTGGGGCTTCTGATCCGTCATTTTAGAGGAGTTTTATCAACATTTGGGAACTGGAAAGGAGTTTCCAGGGTTTTCCCCCAAATATGTTTGTTTTATTTAAAAAGTAAAGTCTAATTAATCATAAAAAAATGAAGAAATTGGACTGTCTTTGCTAATGTAAGGGTATGGAAGGCTCTTTACGGAAAAAAAAGCTTAAACTGATGTCTTAAAGACGCAAATTAAAGCCATCTTTAGCAAACTTAAAGCAAGTAACTTAAAGCAAGTTTGGGGTTCTCTGCCAGAAATTTTGCTAAGTTTAAACATTTTTTAAGTGTCTTTTAAACCTTAATTCAGAATTCTCTTTTATTGACTTAAGAAGATACGAAAAGGTTCAGAGGTTCTCCCAGTATTTTTTTTTTTTTTTTTTTGGAACTGATGAAATCCTAAGAATTTAGTCTTGAATTTCTTTTGGGGGACTTGGAGGAAAAGATCTCCGGATTTTTTTTTCTAAATTGGAGTCTTTAAAAACAGTTTTACGCTATCTAAGGGATTCTCTTCCTGATTTTCCCCACTCAAACTGGAATCTTTATAACGCAGATTTAGGTCATCTTTGAATTAAAAGGGCGAAGAGAGTGTGCTCGAGGATTTTCTTCCGGAATTTTTTTTAAACTGAAGCTTTAAAACTGAAATTTTAAATACTATTTGGTGACGTTAATATTCGGGTAATCTCACTCAGAATGTTTTGAAATTGAAATCTTAATGCAGAGGCAATGTTTGAAGAGGAAAAAATGCGGGGACAGTCTCTCCCCCCCCCCCCAATCACTGCCCACTGCTTATGTCACAAAAAAAACCACCTGACCAGCAAAAAGTTTTAAAAAAAACAACCAAATTTTCATAGAACAGAATTCTTCCCTATGAAATTAAGGCTAATCTGCCTTCTACTGAGCACTGCCCCCCCCCCCCCCCCCCCCATAGAATGTTGATGCAACCAATTTTCTTCAAAAGTGAGACAAAAAAATTTCGGCACTTAAGCACTTTTGCAGGAAGTGGCTGTGAAATGCTTTCCCCTTATTGGGAAATTTTATCAATTTCACATTGCAACATGAAAGTCACAACACAAATAACATGGCCATTGGCAAAATTCAATCTGCTTTCATTTTTCAAGAAATAATGAGTGTGTTTTAAGGCATTTGTGTATCAAACTTATGCAGAGAAAATAAATATAATGATCAAATATTTGGACAGCAGTGAGAGAAAATTATTTTAGTTCTTTCAAACTTCAAAACAAACACGGTTTTGATTTGGGTTTCATTTTGCTTTGCACCAAATCAAATTTAAGTGCTATGCAAAATAATCAGCTAAATAAATATATCGAGTCATAAATAACCAACAAAAGCTCTATAAAATGAAAAACTATAAAAGGAGCGAGCATGGCAATGATGTAAGCGTAATTTTTCATCTTCCCTAACGTAAGTCGTCAAGCCAAGCGACGTCCCTATAACAGAAAGGTACCAAAACATTTAACAAACCAACCATGTAAAAAGGACTTCCAATTAATGCGCCAATACATCCTGCAGCAGCTCCAGCAATAATACTCCTAGGAAAGCTAACTTCTCCGCCAGAATGAATAAAGCCACTTTTTTGAATGTAATCAAATGTTCCTAAGCGAACCCCATTCATAAACAATTGGTACCACAGTGCAGGAACAAGGCCGTTTTGCAATGCTAAGATTCCATCTGCTTTAGCAATAACATAAAACGCATGAAATGCATTCTTATAATGTACTGTATAAACTCCTCTACTTTGCAGTTCGCCTTGAAGTTGTAAACGAGTCTTCACCACTTCTAAAGGATTAGTAAAAATACCAGCACAACATGCTGCAGCGCCGCCAATAACAAATTCCATCTAAAAATATGATTATCACACAGACTGTTATCACAACACAAAAGTTTTCTCGTGACCCTTTGACTTTCAGCGGTCTCTAGCAGTCGAAGGAAGATGGAATAAACACTCGATGATGTAAGAATGGTGTAAAGATTTTCGAAAGAATACCTAAGACGATTAGAGAAAACCAGTTCTGAGTTTCCTTTTGAGTTTACTGCTGACATTATAAAGTACAAAGTCTGTAAAGGATGATTAACATAAAGAAGTCATGAAATCCATCGCTTTTCAAACGTAAATATAAACACACATCATGTTAACACATTACGGTTTCGGATCATGCTTTATGCGTATAACAGAAAACCAAGAATACAACAACTCCATGGTTGCGTTCGACAAACCTCACCGGTTTACCGGTAAGTAACCGGTACAAACCGCAGCGTTCTATCATCTATCGGTTACCTCACCGGTTACCATTTTAAGCTGTTGATTGGTTGATTGGAGCACGTGATCATTAGTTGTCACGTGAATAATTAACCGGTCGCTCGCGGTCGTTCTCGTCGAATGCAACCCATGCAACTGGCAAGAAGCGTTCGAAGGGTTTCACCCATAGACTAATAATAAGAGTAGACCGAGCTATGGCAACCCTTTTGCTGCTCATAAACCAAACCATGTGACTGGTGGATATCCTAGCAACAGCGTGCGTTAATCGTAGCAGACGATCAACGCCAGCGCGAAATAAAATAAATAGAATTTATGGAACACGGAAGAATGATCTTTTTATGGAGTCCGATTTGTAAATTTGTTATTCTAAGTTGTAAATATTTTGTTAATACAGTGAGTTTCTCGTTTAGATAGTATTGTGCATTTTCTTTAGTCAATTTCAATAACTCTCTAAGCAATAAAAGATGCAAGCGACAAAGAAGAATCAGCAAACGGTAAGATTTTTACCTACAGTTTCAATTTAAGATACCGATTAGTACATTTTTGCGTTAACGCAAAAGGTTTATGCCATTTCGTTCACGCCAACGCTGACAGCTCCAAATGAAATAAAAGTTACCGAAAACTGATCAAAAACTATTACTAATGTCAAAATAATGCATAACTAAAAGAAAAACAGTTCAATCTCTGCACCTGGAAGTTTTTTTTAATGAAAACACATTTGTCGTAAAATACATGTCGAGTGCCAAACTGTAGATAATGCTGCCATCTAGCAACCATGCTGCCAAAGTCTTCGCCAAGCCCTTCCACTAGTCACATGATACATCTATGGTTGCGTTCGATGAGCACGACCGAGAGCGACCGGTTAGTTAATCACGTGACAACTAATGATCACGTGCTCCAATCAACCAATCAACTGCTTAGAATGGTAACCAGTGAGGTAACCGGTTGATCATAGAACGCTGCGGTAAGTAACCGGTTACTTACTGGTTAACCGGTGAGGTTCGTCGAACGCAACCTATGAACCAATTTTCTTCATCAGCAAGAATGAGAAAGCTCGGTCTACTCTTATTATTAGTCTATGGTTTCACCGATAAACCAGTGGAGTGCTTTGTCTCTGAGTATGTTCGAATAGAGCTACCTAGCCCACCATTTCTTAAATAGAAAGCCCAATCACTGGTTTCGTCACGTGACCAAAAAAAGGCTGACTCAGAGGAAATTTCCCGAGGAAAATCGCTTTAATTTATGTCTCTTAACATACTAAAGCCAGGGCCGGATTTAAGCATGGGCCACATGGGCCCGGGCCCAGGGCGGCAAATTCTGGAGGGCGGCAAATTCTAGAGAGTGGCAATGTGTTTAAATTAAAAATTTTATCAAAAAAAAGAGAGAACCGTTTGCAATTCCCATCTTTGAAAAGTATATACGATATTTTTCATGGAAATAAAGGGCGGCGCTTGTTAGGAGACTAGAAATAGAAAATAACCAACCAAACAATGCAAAAGCACTATTTTCAGCTATTTTCCTCTTTTTTCCTTATCAGGACCGACCAGGCGACAAGAAAAACATCCCCCCGCGGCTAAAGGGGTTGACTGTCTCCCTCACTCCATGCTCAGGTCCTGGGAAAATGAATACACCATTGTAACATCATTCACATGGTTCTAATTAGCTTAAAGGTGTCTGTCTGGGAGGTATTTTTTAGCGGGAACTTGAGGGCGTTTGATAAGGAGAGGAAACGGACGAACGGCGGCTGCGCTTTTGCTGATTTTTTTTTACTGGTCGTAACGGTCACGCCGGACCGAGAAGGTTCGCTTCAAGAAGGTTCCTCAAAATGCGGGCCTAAATATTCGCCGTTTTTTTGGGGGGTGAGGAATTTGTATGTGCATACATTTCGCACAGGAAACTGAGAGGTCTGGTGTCCAGATGTCGGTCCGTTTCCGAAGGCAAATTTATACCTGAGGCTAAACGATGGAATGTGACGTATGGGCTTCAGGTAGTGCTATGGTACTACTACAGTGCACAAGTTTCGTTTATTCCGTAAGCTCGTATTATTTTGCTCTCCCTCACAACAGTATTGTTTTAAATTGCAGTGAATGTTTATGCTGAAAATTATTACTTTTGTTTTCGTGTGATACCAAAAGCTGTGACACTTGGATACTTAAATCAGTGCAAATATTTCAATAAAAATACCTTGGTGCATTTAGTGGGCGAATTCAGATACTATATCGGCTATTTGTGCTTAAATCTGAAAAGATGGACGGACGCAAAAGGCTCAGTGGCGCAAGATATAAGAAAAAAGCAGACGAAAAGAGGAAAAAGCTAAATAAAGTTGTAAATAAAACCATAAAAATAGATAATTTTTTTAAAACTAATCCACGTTCAGAGGAACCTTCTTCCGAATTGAACTCGAATTCAACCATAGAACACGGAGAAAACGTAGAGGTAGAAGAAGAAAGACATAAAGTAATTACTGAAGAGAAAAAAGCTGCATATGATGTTGAGGGGAAGGATAATGATCGTTTTCAACCTGATCCCACGAAGTCTAGTACCTCCAGTGGAAAGGACAAGCCCAGTAATGATCCAATATTCTGGACCGTCAATGATGATACCAGAGACTTCTTCGTGAAAAATGGGTTTGATCAAAATAAGGATGGAAATTTTGAACAATCAAAAAGATCGTACCCTGAAAAAAATAGGTTTTTGAAAAAATCACTCTTTAATCGAGAACTTGCGAACGGAGAAATAGTAAATAGAGATTACTTGATCTATTCGCCCAGCCAAGGATCTATATTTTGTGGCCCGTGTAAACTATTTTGCACCACTTCAACTCAATTTACTGACGGTGGTTTTAATGACTGGAAGCATGGTTTTCAAAGGCTTAAAGAGCATGAGAACTCTCATACACATCTTGACAGTGTCCTAACCTTTAAGCAAAGAACTGCTGAAATAGGTTCCATTGACAGGCAGTTAAAAACGCAAATTGAAGAGGAAGTGAAGTATTGGAGGGAAGTACTTCATAGAGTTGTCGTCGTTATTAAAAAACTGGCATCGCGAGGACTAGCTTTCAGAGGAGACGATGAAGTGTTTGGTTCCACCAGTAATGGCAACTTTATGATGTGCCTTGAATTGATTGCAGAGTTTGACCCATTCTTAAAATCACACATTCAAAAGTACGGTAACCCTGGTCAAGGAAATACATCTTACCTTTCATCAACAGTATGTGATGAATTAATTGATTTAATGGGTAAGAAAGTTCTAGAAACTATCTCAAAAGAAGTGAAAGAATCGAAATATTTCTCAATTATAGTTGATTCAACACCCGATGTGACACATAATGACCAGTTGTCTTTTGTTTTAAGATATGTCAATGAAATGGGATACCCTGAAGAGAGATTTGTTGGTTTTTTGAAAAACCAAGGTCATAAAAGTGTAGAACTTGCAGAAGCAGTTTTCGAATTTTTGAAGACACATAATTTAGACATTCAAAACTGTCGTGGACAATCGTTTGATAACGCATACAACATGTCTGGAATATATAATGGCTTACAAGCCAAGCTAAGAGAAATAAATCCATTGATATCTTACGTTCCTTGCTCTGGCCATTCTCTCAATTTAGTAGGATCCCATGCTGCAGAATGTTGTACTCTTGCGAAAAACTTTTTTGACTTACTGCAATCACTCTACAATTTTTTCTCTTCATCTACCCATCGATGGAGCCTCCTTGAGTCGTTTTATAAACCCGGTGAGAAGAACCTAACAATTAAAACTCTAAGCACAACCAGATGGTCAGCAAGAGAAGATGCTTGCAAAAGCTTAAATAGGAGTTTTCAGCTTATTGCAAAATGCCTAAAGAGTATGACCGATAGCCAAGAAGAGAACGGAATTACGAAGAGCAAAGCTAAAGGCCTTTTAAAAGAACTCATTTCTCTTGAAACAATATTCATGGCATCATTTTGGGGAAATGTACTAAACGAATTCAACTCTGTAAGCGAAAAAATACAGTCCCATCGAATTAATCTGTACACTGTTGTTAACTTATACAATTCCCTTGAAAAATTTCTGAACGAGCTGAGAAATGCTTCATATTTTTTTATTACTGATGCGCAGAAGAAATTACAGGAGATTAGAAATATTCTTGGCATAGACAGTGATTGTCTTGAAAGCAATAAGAGACAGAGAAAGAGGAGGAAATTCTATGATGAATCAGATTCATCTGAACTTGAAGAAGGTGAGGAAACAGAAGAAAACCAGATCCGTTGCCTGCAAGAAAATTATGCAACAATAACTGATAAGCTTTCGACCGAGTTGAATAAGAGAATTGGTGTATATAAAGAGTTTTCAAATAGATTTGCATTTTTGTCAAATCTACGTAACTTAGATGTGGAAGAAATAACAGCAGCAGCAGCCTCACTGCAAAAGTTTTATACAGCTGACATTGAATATTCTTCATTGGTGATCGAGTGTATTCATCTAAAGGGACTCCTGCCCCAAGAAAAACCGGATAGTACGGAAGAAATGTCCCTGTCAGAACTGTATCGATTTATAAAATCAAAAGATCTCCAAGACTTATATCCTAACATAAGCATTTGCCTTAAAGTGTTTTTATGCACACCAGCAACTAACTGTGCAGCTGAAAGATCTTTCTCCACACTTTCCCGGATCAAAAATTATTTGAGATCTTCAGTAGGCCAACAAAAATTAGTTCATTTATCGATTTTGGCTATTGAAAATGACTTAACTGTTAAATTAGACTTTAATGAGGTTATTGATACATTTGCCAATAGTAAAGCAAGACGTAAGAGGTTTTAATGAAACAGCTCTTATTATTAGTATTCTAAATATGTTAATAATCAAGTGCAAACACTTTTTTTAAAATTTCAACTGTAAGTTTATATATCTATAATGTTATTTATTATGTTAATTTCTTACTGCTATTCACCCACCAGTAGTGAATTTCCTTTGAATTTAAGTATTTGAAGTGCTTTTGTCTTAAGGAACTTGCTGATTTTTTTGTATATATAAATCAAATCATAGTTTTCTTGGAACGTACTCATTTCTTAGGTTTTTTTTCTATCCTGAATGTTTTTTTATCATTAATCAAGCCATTTAATATACGTTCAAACTAATGTGCCCAAAACTTGATAATATGATATAAGTACTTGAGTTGTGCTCATGTGACGAGTTAAAGATGAAAAAAATCATCGCATCAAAAAACTCATTGTCTGCGTCGGTGCTTCAGGCCGTTCTTACTCAAAATTCTTGTTGAGTGTTGATGATTAAATAGCTAAATTTGATAAATGATAAATAAAAAAAATTCAGCAATAAAATAGTTTTATTTATTTTAATTATTTTTGTTGTAATTTAGTTGCAAATTCAAAAGCATAGTTTCTGAGTTTCTCTATCATCCTTTTAGTTTTAATGTTGTTCGAATTGGAAGTTCAAGGTATTTTAAATTTGAGAAAAATTAGTGTTTCAATATTGTTGATTTTTTTTGTTTAATTCCTCTAAATATTAATTGAATTCAACTAGCATGAGCATTGTTAGTTTTTAAAACGACCATAATGAATCGAGTGGGACTGAATCTGTTCAAAGTAGTGTAATAGCGTAACAATTTATTTCGAAATATATAAAAATATAAATCATATTGGAAAATTAATGAAGATATCATAGCTATATAAAAGTAATTTTTGAGTTCTACCACCATAAGAATTAGTTTTTTTTTCATGAACTAGACCCATTTGTATCCACGGCAAAATGTAAGAGAAAAAAAAACTCTTAAGCATACCCGCAACTTGTCATTTATTTCAATTCCTTATTTTATCCCAATCTTATCCTACCTTTCTGTAACAAAGTACGTAATATTTTCAGCAATAAAATCTTCTTTTCATGAGAAATAGTTTACTTGGCGTTGCCTCTCAGTATGTTATTCAATTGTTTATATATATCTTGTTTAAATCATGCAGCTCAATTTTCACCCACTTCCTGTCATTAGATTTCTTTCTGGGTTGGAACGCGACCTCAGATGCGATGACAATGCAATATTCTATAATCAAAGTAATTAATTAACTAATCATTGTGAACTTTTTAATGAAACTAATTTCATGCTATATTTAGGTGAGCCTTCAATAGTAAATTCATTAATATTCATTTTTATTGTTGAATGCATCATTTCACTGTGCAAGTTCAAAATGTTTCATGAAATAAAACAAATCAAAGCAAACTACATGTTAAATACTGCCGGAACGAAGTTGTTGAAGTATAAACTTAAATGGTTGATTTTTAAACGAGGCGGGGCTTAAAACAATACCTAAAGCTCCATTAAAATGAAATATGATCCATCAAAAAGTTAAACTATTTAACGCTTAAATGGTGCTTAATAGAGCACGTGCATTATTTTTCTACGTTGACCTAAGTAGGAATTGCCTTAAAAAAGCTTTTTTATATATTACTTGTTTTTACTATAGTGTTATGCTCATTTCTCTAAGAAAATGGGTTTCCATACTCACAACATCTGTTTCCTGGGTCAAAGAAAGTAATTCCTTTTCTAACAATTTACAAAAGTTTAACTATTCAAAAAAAAATGTGACAAGAAGTCAAATGTTCTGTCAGCTACTAGCGGAGTTCAATAACTACATATTAACGACTGCAACTTTGACCTTTGATAAAGTGAACATTTAGTATTATAAAATAGGGGTCTCCGTGGTTGTTTATATTCTGTTATATTCACTATGCAACGAACAGAAGAGAAAATTATAACAATCGAAACATTTTACCCTTGAATAAAATTACCGTTTTTTTTTAATGAAGTAACAAGTGAGGGGGGCGGCAAAAATGTTCGGGCCCATGGGAGTAAGATCTGTAAATCCGGCCCTGACTAAAGCTATCATTTTGAGAACAGTAGTTCAACAAACATATTAACATTGATCAAAGAAGTTTTTTTTTAAGGGTGCATTCGGAAACAAGGATCCGTCATCTCGGTGCCACCGCAAGCGTTCGGAAACGCCGTATCTTAACCGCGTTCGGAAACGCTGCGGTCGTTTTCTGGCGATCGACTTGGTAGCAACCTTTCGCACCGCTGTCTGGAGGCGGTTAACTAACTAACGGACGATCACAAACGTCCAAAAGTCTGTGTTGACCAATCTAAGGTCCCCGGCGCATCAGCTTAAGATCAGCCATTTTGAACGGAGTGGTTGTCTTTTCTGGCAAGTTATTGCGTTTGGTAATTGTTCACTGCGAGCGGTTATTAGCGACACCTGAATTGTTTGTGAAATAAAATATTATTTTCGGCAAATTTGGCGAAACTTTGCTGTGGTAACCTTAGCAGCGCAACAATGAAAAATCCGATCCAAAATGGCTAAACTTAAGCTGATTCGTCGGCCTATATCTATATAGCGGCTCTAGTAGACCAATCCGGTACATATGTTTTGACCGTAACGCACGTGACTTTCATATCACGAATGTTACGCTTTGATTGGTCCGTCGTTTGCTGCTGAACTAGAACAACCGTGGTGTAACCACGAGCGTTCGGAAACACAGCTGTTTAAGCCCCTCAAACGTCACTCCTAACATCATTTAGAGTGGGAAAAAAATGTTTTTGGGAGCTCGAATTTCAAAAAACTTCCGGTCCTCACAATGATATCAACCCTAACAACACAAGGATATCCTTAGGGACTCCTGCGGATATCATTTTCAGGATGATCTGACATCCGCTGGCAGTCCGATAATGCTCCTACACCTGTCGTAACTTTGTCAAAAAGTACACTCCTGTTGTCATCCACAAGACATCCTGCATCTGACACTTGTTGGATAGTAATAGGACAATTTTATGATGCACGGAACACCTCTTTTTCCGAAAAATATCCTTAAGGATGTCTTTTGGACAATTTTAATCCAGAAATAATCCCAGCGGTATCTTATAATACAGTTTCTGGATGACTATTGATCCAAAAACTCTCCTACTGATACCTTGTAATACAGCTTCTGGATAATCCAGAAAGTTTCCTATACGAATCTTATAATCTAGTTTCTGGATAATCATTTTCATCCTAGTCCAGAAACGATCCTATTGGTATCTTATTATACAGTTTCTGGATGACTGTTGATCCAGAAACTGTCACACTGATAACTTGATGTCAATCAACATATTTAACAAGTAATTACAATGTTAGCAAATATTTTTAAACAGCACATAATTAAGATATTAGTAAGTACAGTGAATGTCAAAAAAATTTACTTACTTTTTTTCATGCCCAACTGAAGTAGTAGATACCAGCAAAGTTTCAACATTGAAGAGAATTTAATTACAATTTCTCATCAAAGTCGTAGCTCAACTAGTATTGTTCTTTGCTTTCTCTTCTTCATGGTTTCTTCAAAACGATGAAGAAACATAGTGTTTATCCTATTTTCTTTACTTAACAATTCATCAGTAAAAAAAAACACTCGCCCAAACAAATGTAAACTTAAGAAATATCCGTCCGCAAGAAAATACAAATTCATAACAAATCTAAAAAAGGTTCCAAACTGAAAAATAGTAGTTTATTCTCCATTAAACAATAAAACCAAAGCAAATAAGTAACTTTTAACAACTAACTTTCAGACATCTTGGATTTCAACGTATCGCGGTCACCACGTGCAGTCAAAAATGCGGAGATCGGAAATGGCGTTGCAATAACTAATACACGCACGCGCGAAAACTCGGCACTCCGGAGAAAGAGTGTTATGGGAGTATTCCTGCCACTGTTACCCGTTGGACTCCTAAAGGAGTCAGTTGTAGGATGGTCCATGGGATGGTCCTATCATTGGAGCTTTGGGATTAATTTCGGTCATCCAGGGGAAGGCTGTGGGTTGTCTGGGAAACATAGCATTGCATTTTTTAGATTGTTCATTTTCGAAAAATTTCCGGGAGGGGGTCCCCGGATTTCTCCTCTACTTAACATCTCTGAATATCTTCTAAAACTGCGTTTTCAGAACAACAGTTAAAAAAAAAAAAAAAAAAAAAAAAAAAAAACGAGGTAGAAGCCCCCATTCCGTAACGTACTTAGAGAAAAACTACAAAAAAGTGTTTCTTCAGTTTCAATTTCAAAAAATGGCCGGGGAAAACGTCCCCAGGCCGCTTTTCCACCCTAGCATTAGCAAAAATCGTCTAGAATGCATTTTTAAAACCATACAAAATGAGAAAAAAACAGATACTCTTTTTTATTTTCTAATTTCTTATAATTCCGGGACAAAAGCTTAAGTGTCCAGCAAGTTGAGAGGGCACGTGCTCCCCTTAAAAAAAAATCTAAGTTGAAAAGAAGAGGAAGGAGATTTTTTCCCCCGTGGCCCATAGTTGTACCCCTACGGGGTATAACAATGGGCCATTTCATTTTAACCTAGAAAACAATCCATCATTTACCTTTTTTTTTTTCATTTTTTAAGACTTAATCATCATTTGTAGTCTCAAGTGATTAAAATAAAGTTCAACATGGTAAACGCGTAGATAACGTTCTTTTATCTGCCTAGGTTTTGACATAGAAACATTTGAAAACTAGAAAAATCTCTCCAACTAAAGGCTAGGTACCTATACTTAGGTGTCAGAAAATACGTAGGTCTGAGAAATTTTAAACAATATCAAACTAGTATGTTGTGGCCATCACGAAACTTTCTTCTATATTTTTTCTTTTTCTGATCCCTCCCCATGCTTGACGAAGAAGCAATATTCCTAACAAAAACAAAATTACACATGCAAAAACTTGACGACCATCCCAATGTCTGAATTATTGTAAAAGCAAAGCAAACAGCGACAAAAAACGTTCTATAACTCAACCCCCGTTTGAGCTATTGACACCAAAATTTAATCAGCACCTGCTCCTGTTAGTGGCAACACGTGGACCAAATTTTGTTTGATTCCGCCAGTTACTTCCGGAGGAATAGCAAGCACGCGTAACTCAAAAAATGTCCCATTGCTCCACCCCCCTTGGAGGAATTCGCGCCAAAAACCAATGGGCACAAGTTCACATAGGGGCACATATGTGTACCAAATTTCGTTCAATTTCATGCGGTAGTTTTTGCTGTAGAGCGGCCACAAAAAACTGGTCACACACAGACGTGACACACATACACACAGACAGACACGAATCCAATACTTTCTTCTATATATTAGATATAGAAGAAAGTAAAAAAGAAAAAAAAGTAAAAAATTGAAAACTGAAGTGCGAAATCACATTTCTTATTCCAAATCTCATCAAAATAAATAATTTTCAAAAATTATCTCAGTTTGTATTTGATCCGAATTTCAGTCTCTCTCAGCACCTTCTTCAAAAACTCCCAGGAGTACGGGCGATAGGGCAACCCTTAATGTCCTTTATTTGCCATTATTTGCAATAAATAACACAAAATATGAAGAAAGGATCCCTACAGAGAATAAAATGTAGCTCCAAGCAGGGTCTGACTGGGAATAAAATTCGGTTCGGGCATCCAGGGAAGACCGGCGCCTCTGCAATTAAAAAAAAAAAAAAAAAATCTCCCATTTATTATTGATTAAATATTTAATTAATATTCAGAAACATAAATTATAAAAAAATTTCATAATTTATTTTATACTGCATAACTAATCAATTAATTATCAAAAACATTTGCAAAACACAAGCACATTGAAAGAAATCTTTTTTATTTGAGAGGAAAGGGGGTCCTAAAAAATTTTAAAATTTGTAGCCTTAAAAACGCAGTTTAAGGCTTTCTTTGCTGATAAAAGAGGGGGGGAGGTACAGCGATGTCAGCGGAAATTTCTAGAGATTGAAGCCTTAAAAACGCGATTATAGGCCAGATTTCATGACGTTACGGTAAGTGATGGAACTCAGGGACTATCCCGATCGATTTATTTTTAATAGATCAAAATCCTGCTCCCCCTGCAAATTTTCGAAATTGAGGTTTAAAAATTTCAATTGTAGACAATCTTTGAAGATTTTACGGGAAGAAGGTTCTCTGGTGCTCCGCCCAGGAAAATTTTGATCCTGAGAACTTAAGCAATGATTTATATTCAGGAGCTATTCCCATTCCTTCTTCTTTTTTTAAATTTATTAGTATTATTTTTTTTTTATTATTGTTCAAAAAATCTAATTGTTTACATATTAGAGAAAGACGATAGGTACCCTTGCCCCAATATTTTCTGAAATTCAAGTCTTAAAAAAAATTAAGACCCATAAATTGTAATAGTAGTAGTAGAGCCAGTATTTTTCGAAGATTAAGGCTCCAAAAACGCAATTTTAAGCAATTTTCGATGTCGCTGAGTATTTGGGGGCTTCACCTGCAAATTTTTTTGTGAAATTAAAGATCCGAAATGAAATTTCAGATTTTCCATTAGTCTCATGTTAGTGAATAATAAAGTTTGGGAAGCCTAGCATAGAGCAAATAATGAGAAAGCTCCGTGTTACTTACTAATTTTCATAGCGGCTTTATTGCTATTTCAAAGTAAAAATATAGGTAATGAAGATAATATAGCAAAACGGTCAGTGATAAATTCGTTAGTATAAAAATTAAGTTAAAAAGTAGCTTAATATGTGAAAAACTGCTACATTTACTTACAATATTAATGATTTTTAGAAAGTAAAGGGGGACAAAAGGGTCAGCACATTAAACAATAAGGAGAGATTTCAACAGTGTATTTTTTCTTGCTGAGTTATTCAAAATTTCATAAAAATTCGAGTTTTCCATCGAAATTCGTTTCCTGCTCTAATTTTGTCAAAAACCGCCTATAGGCTGCTTTAAGACTACAAATTCAAAACATTTCAGTATAAGTGGGCCACGAAATTTTCCTCTTCTAACATCACCAAAGTTCTTCTAAAACTGCGTTTTTAGAGCTACAATTTTGAACATTTCCGGGGAAGAACCTCCTATAACTCTCTAATATAATCAGACAACAACTACTTTTGTAAAGTTTCAATTCTGAAAAATGAACGGGGGAGTACATCCCAACCTTTTCTTCTTCTACCAAAGTTCATCTAAAATGCATATTTAAGGCTGCAAACTAGAAAATTTCCGGAGTGAGAAACCCCCGAACTTCCTATTTCTGAGTGAATACTTAGTTTTAGTAATGACTCCCTCTTAAACCACAAGTTGAATCCTCCTCCTCTTCTCTCTCTTTCTGTACATTGTATGCATACATATATCTATATTAAAAAAAAACTAAGGAGCAGCCAAACTTTTTTTTTTTTTTTTTTTTGACTTCGCGACGGCCGCGGCCCTAGCTCCCTGCTTCTCAATCCTCAACCTTTTGGGCATAATTACTTGTCAGAAGATATGGTCTAATTCTTCCCATAATGGGAATCGAGCTCGATCACATGGGACAACTAATTTAACACAAAAGTAACTTTGCTGAATAACTCATACTTCAACTTTTTTTTTCTCTTTAAAGTCTCCCTGCACACGAACATTATTCAACTCAGGAACATCAATATGTAGCAGATTTTCACATTTTAAATTTTTCTTTCCTGTAAGCGGAGCCATATTAAAATGTAAAAATTAAAAAAAAAAAAGATAGTAGTAACTAGTTAGCATATTTTATTATTTAGTTTAATCACAAGACTCCTTATTTGATGCAGTTTTGCTCCCCTTTTTTAACCTAGAGTTATGAAATGAGTAAATAATGTTCAATGTTTTCAAATTGGAAATGAATACCAGAAGAAAAGATTAAATAAATAGCATGTTGCATGTTCCAGTGGCGTACCCAGAAATTAATTTTAGGGGCTGCAGCTCTGTCAATCCACCCCTGAGTACGCCACTGCACCCTTCTGTGTAATAATTATAAACTGTAATAAATATTTTTTTGAGAAGCGTTAGTGAACGGATCGTTTTTAAAACACCAACAAGAAAAATCAATCGCTAACGAATCTTAACAAAGCATTCTGTTAACAAGATAGTACCAAATAAATGATCATAATAAATAATTACAATAAATCAATTAATATATTTATGCGTATATAATTTTTTTTTACTTACATTTCAAAGTACTTCCAAGCAATTATTGTTGTATAATAAATTTAAATACACTTCTTAAACCCACATTTGGGAAAAGTTTTACGAAAGCAAACACATGCACATGGTCTTTGTCATTTCATTTGTGTCAAAGAGCTAAAATGAAACATCATTTTGGGCGAACACTGGAAATCTCCAAACAAGGCGTCCTGCAGAAGGGTCCTAAGCAATAAGTTCAATAAAACTCTCTTGGAAATCTTCCTACATAGACAGGGCGGGGTTTAAAGCACTTTTGGAAACAAAAACGGTAATAAGATGTTCCACATGTGAGTTGAAATTGAGTACTGTTATAGATGTAAAATTTCCGGAAATTTTGAAGTGGTGGAAAAAACCGTTTTTTTACCGGTTTTTTTCGGGAAAATTTGGAAAAAATAGAAATTTTGATTTCTTTATGAATAAAATTAGGGTTTCTTAATAGCTCTGTGTTTCTTGGAAAACATAAAGGGTTAAGCATTACAAAATATATGCTATCCACACATCTTCTTTCTGTCTGCTTGACAGAAATACACATAAAGGTAAGATTAATTAGAAAAAAAAAAAACCTTTTTGTTTTATAACTGAGAGCTTTCATTGTCAAACACCAGAAAAAAGTCCAGTCGTCATTCAACTATTAATATTGGATAATGTGTGTCTAATCATAAAAATTACATTTTATATTTTAGATTGCCTTTGAAAATTGAAATATTAATTGAAATTTTCGACTTTCAATTAGAAAAATAATACAATGTTACTGCCTGAAAATAAAAGCTATTGAGTTTTTATTTTTCCAACCCAGTCTAAGTTCAAATCAAAACTAAATTGATTTTTCCTTAGCTGAACCAAAACTTAAACTGGAGTTTCAGTTTATTCATATGGCCATGCTAAGTACAGTAGTAAAAGTAGTCATACCAGCACTTTTGAACAAAACTGAGTAATTAGAACCAAGTTGTTCTCTGTTTCGTATTTTACATAATAAATAAAATGTTTTAGGGTCATTCTAATAAAGGTCAAATATATGGAAGAGCCAAACTTTAAAACACTATCTCAGCTTGAGCCCAACTTCAAATTCCACTTTTTTGCTTAGCAGAACAGTATACAGGGTGCGGGAAAAAAAAAAAAAAAATATCGGACGAAAATTGTATCGACGACTGGAAGAAAGGTAATTTCATTTTAATAAGTGCCTAATTTGTTTTTGTCTCTCATTTTATTAGAAAATAGTTTACAATATATTTCCTAGTTTATGTATTGTTTTTCGGTTTTCTTACAATTTTAAATAAAATACTTCCCCAGTAGCACAACAAATTTTGGCCAATATCGGTCGAGTATTGGCCAAACCTGGCGTGCGTCGCCGTATGTCGGACGATTTTACCCGATTTTGGCCAATACTGGGCAGTATTGGCATCCCGATACTGAAAAAGTGAAAAGGCTTTATAAAACGTTTTTTAAAAGGAAATTTTGTGTTTAATATAAAGGTAGAACTGTTATAAGACTTTTTCCAGTAGATTTGGTATTTGAAATTCCTGATTAACGAAACTGACAGACCTCGCTATTGGCCGATCTAGTCCAATACTGTATAGGCTTGGCCAACTGATACTGGTCAAATCATAAAAACTTAATCAACGGTTACTTTTCAGAACATTTCGCAATTTCCTCCCGAAAGAATAACATGAATAACAGACATTTAGACAAAATTTAGCACTGCAAAAATATATTTGGAAATTTACGCTTCCTGTCTAATGTCCAATGCTGTCCGATACTCAGCAACATTGGTCATCTCAATTATTAAAGTGCATTCAAAACAGTTTTCTTGCAAAGCATTTTGAAATTCAATGCGTGGGTACAATTGGAAAAATTATACTGAAATAATTTAAGAATCTATTATCCACAAAAACGAAACGTATGGAGGTTTGGTTCTGCCGACATTGGCCGATCGCATCCGATGCTGCGCTGTATTGGTATTCTGAATTAGAAAATTACTTTTAAAACAGATTTTTTGCAAGACATTATACATTTTTATACGTAGGTACAATGAAAAAAAGTCATTTTACAATAATTTATCGATCTATAATACACGATACCGAAATGTACAGCGTTTATCTTCTGCTGACATTTGCCGATCGCATCCGATACTGTGCTGTATTGACAGTCTGAATTAGAAAATTACTTTTAAAACATATTTGTTGAAAGGCATTTTGAATTTTAAGGTGTAGGTTCAATCAAAAAAAGTCATTTTACAATAATTTATCGACTTATATAATCCACGATACAATGTACGGCGTTCCACTTCTGTCGACATTGGCCGATCGCATCCAATACTATGCTGTATTGACATTCTGAATTAGAAAATTACTTTTAAAACAGACTTTTTGCAAGACATTTTGAATTTTAATACGTAGGTAGGATTAAAAAAAAGTCATTTTACAATAATTTATCGATCTATAATACACGATACTGAAATGTACGGCGTTTTTATCTTCTGCCGACATTAGCCGATCGCATCTGATACTGTGCTGTATTGGTATTCCGAATTAGAGAATTACCTTTAAAATAGTTTTCCTATTGGATGTTTGCTGCTTCTAATAAGTGGATAAAATTGAGAAAAATTATTCTGAAATAATTTAGGAATCTAGTGTCCCCGATAAAGAAATGTATGGAGTTTCGCTTTTGCCGACATTAGCCGATTCCATTCGATATTGTGCTGTACCGTAAGGCTACGGCTGTACATCCAGCGCTCTCTGATGACGCATGCGCAGAGCCGGGAGTTCTCTCGCTCCGCTCCGTCGAAGACGCCATTGCTGTTGTTATTAGCTTCATTAACTCGTTCTGTGGGTAAGTTTGAAATCGTTTTGTATATTGAATAGAATTGCAAATTTCTTTAAACTAGAATTTGAAATGTGTTATACTTTTTGCATTCACTTTTTGTTCAATACACATAATGTTCTGAATACCCGAAAAACCTTCCAAATTTGCTTGTGCTGTGTTTGTGATTGTTTTATGATGTCAATAGCGTGGGGGGGGGGGAGGCATTTCAGTTAAAACTTTTTAGCATGTGCTATCCTTTATTATAAATTTTTCCTTTTCACGTTTTGAGAATCGAGCTATATTAACGTTATCGCTAACACTTACAAAAAAAAAGACGCCGAACTGTTTAGTTCTATATGTTACAGCTATTTTGCTTTGTTTTATATTTTCTTATCTTGGCAGAGATTTCATATAGTACAGGGAAATTGCATTTTAGCTGTTTTCAAGCATCGAGCAAGATAAAAACATATAAAATATTCTTTTTTTTCCCTTGAAAATTCTTCCCGTGCTCTTGAAAAAATAAGTTAGAATATAGTTAGAATAATTGTCATTTACTGTCAAGTATAACGCTTATTTGTGAGGCAATATAAGTATTTAATTTATGTCAACAAACAGTTAATATATTTAACAATTCAGTTTTGAATCAGATATGTACAATTTCTGAACATTTTGAGGCTTCGAGGAAAAAAGTTGGAAACTTTGATTCTTTACAAACATTTTTTTTTTTAAACAGTGATGTTTTGATGAAAATAATTTCATGAATTCACAAATATTTTCAATATTTCAAGTGCATATAACATATTACTTTTCAGGGAAATCCAAACTCATCAAATGGATAGGTACCGTAGCAAAAGAGGGTTGTAGTAAGTTTATGCTCTCTGACGCTGTTTTTTTTTTCTGGTGCACTTAACAGTAGTTGGCACTTGACATCAGTTTATGAAAGTAAAGGAAATGAGTTATTAAAGTAAGCAGAAATAGTATCTTTATCTCTGTTGTGCTGTGTATTTTCTCTGTATTGCGATTTCAGCGGTTGTATACTAAATTGTTCAAAGTTGTATGTAATATTAAATATTTATTTGCAATTTATTTGTGATTTGTGCTTATCCAAGTTATTTGAGATAATTGCAATATAATGGCTGGAAGTGAAAAGATACTTAATTCTATAATAATTGCTTAAAATTGTATCTGTAAAAATTATCATAACCACAAAAGATTACATAATCTAAAAGGTTACTTATTACATCATCCTACTTGCTGGAGTAGTAATTGCTTGTTAGTATTTTAAATAAAAAGCATATATGCCTTCAAGATTTTGATGCATAGAAAAATGCTCAACTAACTACATAGATTTGAGGAAAAAAAGAAATCTCTTCAACTAACGAAATCCCTATTATAGCATATCATAGTGTATGTTGTTATTATATTTCCTTATTTTCAAAAACAAAATTTGAAATGTTTTAATATTTGCTATTTTATATCTAAATGTGAAAAAGATAATTTCTAATTATAAAGAGTATTTTGATATTATGGCAAATATGAGTTTAATGTAAGCTTCTCATTAACATCTTTCAGTAATTTGATTTGTTTGCATCTGTTAAAAAAATTGACTTTTTCGATTACATAATTTTTAATTTTGTCTCAAGAATTATAGTTCAAGGTTAGGAACTTAACTTTAATAAAAGTTTAAATAGTTGTACAAGACTTTCAGTTGTATGTTGCCATGGTTCGCTGGTATAGGTATATCTATATATGATATTTTTCATATTTATTTTTGGAACTAGGATAGAATGCACTGTAATTTGGTAAAAAATAAAATGCATACTTGAAACATAACAGTAATGTTTATTATTTAGGTTTATTTAATTACTGCCTTTTTTAATATCTATGTGATTTTCCCTGCCAGAGGTTCAAGTTGTGCCGCCCGTATGACCTCTTGATCTTTTCAGCAGGGAATCCTCTCTCATCAGACTCTAGAGATGAATGATCCTGTTTGTCCACACAACAGAAGATCTTCGACCGTCTGGCTTCGAACCCGCAACCCTGTAGTCCACTTCACTGATCCATGATTTGGTAAGTTTGCTCAATAATAAAGCCAATTATAAAAAGGTTTTGTTTCACGATTTTTTTTAAATGTTAAAGCATTTCCATGTAACTGATGTAACATAGTAAATTTATCTATGTTTAGAAAAATTATTAAGCTGAAACAACACATCTAAATTGATAATTTCTTTCCTGATACAGGATTTGGGTCATTTCAAAGTTAATGCAACATTTAATGTCCAAGACTTTAAGTTGTAGGGTAGTTCTCAAAAGGTGAGAACAAAAACATTGCTTTTGAGCCATTTTTAAAATTTTGGAATTTGAAATCAATTTTGCTTTTATTGCATAGCATGTATACCTCGAACATCATACACAAACATAAAAAGACAGCAGGTATTTATGCAATTTAATAAATAGCAAATTTAATGATCGTCTGTAGATAACAGATTTTGGGCATATAGTTGTCCGGTAGGTAACAGATTTTGGACATCATCATAATCAGGGCTGTGGAGTCGGAGTCGGACTAATTTTGGGGTAAAGGAGTCAGAGTTGTTAGAAACCATGCCGACTCCGACTCCGGGGCTCTTTTTTTCTTTCATTTTCACTGACTCTCCTTGCATTTTTTAAAAACTGACTACCAATTGGTTCGATTACATGTATAAAAAGCTACTAATGAGAAAATAACTGCCATTATGGCAATCAGCTAGCTTGAGTGCTTACCGAACTTTCTGTAGCCGTCCCCTAGTTTTCTTGCCTTTTAACTTAACTAATAGCAACTGTCAGCAGACTGTTTTGTTGCCTAATATTGTCAAGTAATCACTTTCAAATAAAAATAGAAACATAGTGTTTTGTTCAATCTCAGTTATAAAATAGTAAAAGGAACATAACAATTTAGTTAGATGAGGCCCGTAGCTCAGGTGGAAACTTTTGAGAGTGATCCGCAAACTCAGATAAGTTCTGGCGAAAATGCACAAATCCAAAAGATCCGATGAAATAATCGATTTTTTGTTCTTTATTAAGACTATTTCTATAAGCTTAGTTCTCACTAAAAAGTATGAAACAAAATAAGTGTAAATCATTTCTTGGTTACAACACTCAATAATTACAGTTAATCTTAAAATCTTCATATGAAGGTTAATCTAAAGCAGCCAGTAAAATTTAAATTAAAAATTTAGCGAAGAAGAAATATAGGTATAGTAAAAGCTATTCGTACACATTTGTACACCGCCGAATTTTGTGTAAAATTAGCTCCTGATGTATATGGGCCCTATATTTGTTGAAATTTTATTGATAAAGTATAATTTAAAATATATCCGGGAAAATTTTCAGAATTGAAATATTTATATTTTTTATAAACTCTGAAATTAACTTTGAAAGTCACCTACCAGATGGGTGTCACCCGGGCCAAACCACCCCCTCTCAAGAACTTTGCCGGGAAAAAAGCTTTTCTCTCAAGTTACAGCTTTCAAAAATTGAAAGCACACGATTTGATCAATATCTATTTGTTAAACATTAAAGGGGGGAGGGAAAATTACAGCTAATCCTTCTCAATTTTTTTTAAAGGGATTTTTAAGTCATCTCACTTTTAAACTCGTAACTATTGGAAAATTTGAGTTTTAAATTGAATTTCTAACGTTGTATGTGTCTTGGGTTTACAATAAAAAAACAAAAGGCAAAATTTTCATAAAAAAGAATTAATATTTCAATCTCTGTTTAGAGGTTTTCCCCCTTTCCCTGAAGAAAAAAAGGGAATTGAAAAAGTACAATTAAAAAAATAATAATAATAATAAAATCAGGAGTCGGAGTCGAGCGTTTCAAAATCCAAGAGTAGGGGTCAGAGTCGGCCATTTTCCTTCCGACTCTGCAGCCCTGATCATAATGAAAGTTTCACTTTTTGAACTTTTCCAATGAAAATTTTATCTATTTTTAAATCCTGCAATGAAAAATAGAGGATTTATGAAGTACATGAGTGACCTTATATACTGGTCTTAAAATAATAAAATTTTGTTATGGTTTTGTATAATCCGAAAAAAAAACACATCCATTTTGCCAGCGCAGGTGATCAAGTCGCCAAAACCGCCGCTGTTGGCAAAAACCTGAATTCCTCTCTGGTAACCCTTTGCATATTATACGCTGTGAGTTGTTGCCAATCGAGGTTTGCTTGGCGATTTTTGCCGCTTTTGTTTACTACTCGTTACATCATAACTTGAGTTTCTACTGTTATTTATGTAATGTCTAATGCATAATGTATTAATTGTTCAAAATAGCAATGAATTAAAGAAATTAACATTTAAATAGCCTTTAGTTAATAAGGTTACAAGACAGAAGAGCATATTATAATATTGAATAAATGGACAGAATTATCGGCGTCTAGATCGTAACGCAATTTGGACATCTCACATATATGTTTAAGAAAAGTGATTTTACTTCAAAGATACTGCATAAAAACATATGAAAACACTTTAAAATTATTAACAATTGATTTTGAGGATCAAAAAATACCTTTAAAACATATAAATCATATATTTAGTACTCAATTAATAGCATTGTCAAGATTGTAACTTTTGGACATACATAAAACTTCCATCTTCCTTCTTTTTTAAAATTTTTTTACACAATTAATAATCTGTCTTTAATTTTTTAATTTGTAGAAAATATTATCAAAAAAATATTCAGTTTGAGATTCATACCCTTAATTTTGTTTTCAAGCGGTTGGAAATAATTAAAAAAAATTTTTTTGATGGTACATTTGCCCAGTTAACGTTTTGAAAGTCCAAAATTGTGCCTTTTAGCAATGAAAAAATATTTTTAAGGGTATTTGAAGAGCATTTTTTCCATAATTTTTAATATATTTAACAAATATTTCCATTTATCATTAATATTCCATAATTTTATTTTTCCGTAATTCTTGCCTCTATACAGTATTATTATTTAACTCAAAAATTTTTGAGTCAATTAAAATGAAAGTTATTTTGTGTTGAAGCTTCAAAGTTGAGGTCTGTGCTTGCTCCCCCTTTTGAGAACTGCCCTGTAACCTTTTCCCAAATTTTACTCCAAAGTTAAATGTAAACATTAAAAATGATAGGTCTGACATATTTTTCATTGATACATTACTAAAATTAAGTACATTTTTTACTTTTTGAATGGGGTTATTGAAATTGCGTCCTATAAAACAACCATGTCCCAACAGCACTTTATTTATTTTTAAACCTTTTTTTTTTCATGTAATTTTTTTAAAATATGTTTCTTTTCAACTCATTATTAACATATTATACTAACATGTTTTTAAAATAAAATTTCAAATTTATTTTTATTTTATGGAAGAAAATCTTTTGTCTCCTGTGGTACTGCCTCCTTACTTCTTTAATTATTATAATAAGAATGTGTTACTTAAATATTGTCAACGATAGCTATGTACTCCTACAAGTTATTAATGTAAAGTAGCCATTTTTTTCGCATGTGCTATTTTGAAGAGTTCCAGGTGAGGAAAAAAGAACTTTAGACATAGGTGTCTTTTTTATGTGTCCCCTGCGTTACTCTTAAATTATAGAAAGATATAATTATTTTATTGTTTAACCCATGTTAAAACTTTCAGGTTGAGTTTAAAAGAAAAAAAAACCATATACTTTTGCATTGTTTCCATTAATACAAGGGGAATTTTTAATACCATTTTGTCCCCTGTGTTACCTTGATCTTGGTAACACAGGAGACAACAAAGTAACATAGGGGACTTAATTGTTTCTAAGCTTGCTATGTAGTTAAATTTTAAAGAAAAAACATATTTAGGTTGAAAGAATATGCAGTATTTTAAATTATATGAAAAATATGTCTGTTTAATATAATTAAGAAATTGCAAATGTTTCTTTGGTTACAACCAAATTTTATCACAGATCGATGAACAAAACAAAGGAGGACTAAAAGGCACATTTTTCTTCTCTTAAATTCTATTTAGATTTCTGTTGTAAGAATTTTTATCTCTTTTGGAGTTATCATTATATAAGTTCAGTTTTGGTACTTGGAAAATATTTTTAATGAAAAAGAGCACTATTTTTTTTTAATTTCAAGAAGGGTGTAGTGTTTAAAATAAGAAACAGGTTTTTACCTTAATGTTACTTTCTTAAAGACCTGCTTAACCTACAACAATGAGATTTTTAGTAAATTTGTCCTCTCTTTGTTGCAGAGTGCCAAGCCCCAAAGCAGAATACTACTAAATTTGCGACGTACGTCGCAGAAGAGATGCCTGAGCTGCAGAACAATTCTGTTCAATCGTGAGAGTAAAAGTCAGACAAATTTTCTGCAGAAACTGCAGATTTTCTGCAAATATCTCCCATAACTCGAAATAACATTTTGACCAAAATCTGCAGGTTTCTTTAAATTAAAAAAAAAATCTAAATTTCTCAGGAATTACGATAATTTGACGGAAAGCTTGCGAAAACTGTTGAATTCTATAAGTCATATGCAATGCAAGAACTGTAGATGTACTTTGAACTAAAAGAAATCTAGAATTTGTGCAAAGTTCTATGTTGAGTTGGAAGATATGTGTCAAAATTCAGTAGTTTCTGCAGATATTTCATATTCTTTCATACTCTGAATTGTTTTATTATTTGCTACTCTAACTCAACTCATTTTATTTATTATTTTAATAATTTATTTATTAATTAACATTATTTAATTTCTCCTTCATGCCTTGTAAAATTAACCAAAAAAACGTGGTTCGACACCTAGGTTTGGATTTTTATAAAATACTAGTATTCCCGTACCCGGTATTGTCGGGTAATGGAATTAGCAGGGGTTAACAGTGCTTGGTGCACCTAGTTTCGAAAATCCCCTATAATAATTACTTATTACCTATAACTTTTTCTAATTTGGGGAGGATCCCGGGGCCCCTGGACTCCTTATATATATATGCCCTTGTCCTTAACCGATCTTTAACTGTTATTAACGATCCTTTTAAAGTATTGATTATCTTTGCAAACACAGGCCATCCACATTTTATTGTTATACCTATGTTTAAGCAAGAACTTCTTTGTATACAACATTTTTAGTTTTTTTTTCTGGTGCTAAAATTATTAAACTGCTTGATGAACTGACTTTGTAGCAAGCTACACATAACATTGGCCGTGTGAAAAAAAGTCTTTTCTTAAATCGATCCCTGCTACTTTTAATGTCTGTCCTTGTGACTTATTAATGGTTATTGCAAAGCAAACTTTAACAGGAAACTGCACTCTTCTAAATTCAAAAGGATAGTCCGCCTGTGATAATGTTCTTAAAAACTTCGTTTCTAGTTTTGAAAAAATGAAAGCAAAAGACAGAAACATTATGATTTGACTTGAGAAAAGCCTCGAAGAATCACGTGAGAAACAAAAACAATATCAAATTTATAGTTCGCTATCGACCAAAAGTTGAGATGAAGTACTGTATAATGATTTGAATGGAGGAAAGCCTTCGAAAATAAGGGATTTGAATTTCAATGACAGGTTTTAATTTCGCAGAAATTAAGGAGTTTTAATTAATTTCTCCCGAACTAATTGAGATTTCGAAAAATCCTTTCTTAGTGGTTACTTTCGTAATCATGCGGACATGCCTGCCAAATTTCAAGTCTGAAGCTTCAGCGGTTTCGGCTGTGCGTTGATATATATATATATATATATATATATATATATATATATATATATATATATATATATATTTAATATATATATATATATATATATATATATATATATATATATTTAATATATATATATATATATATATATTTAATATATATATATATATATATTTAATATATATATATATATATATATATATATGTATAATCGCTTGGAATTTTTTCCTATTCTTTTTTTTCTTTCTCTTCTCTCTTCTTTTTCTCTTTTTTTTTGAGACTAACTTTTCGGGGGGGGGGTTGTCCCCAAACCCCCCCCCCCTTAGCTACGCCCCTGCTCCTGTATAAAAGGATTTTGATTTAGGGCTCCCGATTTGTGGAAAAGGTCACGTTGGTTGCTTGTGTATACAATGCTTGAAGTACTTGCAGAACAATTTTGGTGAAGTGATTTTGCGTTGCAGAACATGGTTAAGTGTTTTGCTTTGGGGGGTGCCAAGTATTTTCCTTTTTTCAAATCTGAATATTTTATATTTAATGTTAATTTGTAATGAATTGACTTATATATATATATATATATATATATATATATATATATATATATATATATATATATATATATATATTCATTTCTAGTTCATATTAATTTTTTTCCTGGTTATTGTCAATTTTAAACGAGTTTGTAATCGTAAGGCTGATGCATATGGTCACGAGAATTATGAATTAAAAACAACAAGTTTTAAATTTAACATCTGAATGTTTTCCTTTGCATTAAAATTACTTTGACAGTCTGAATTAATTTTGTACTGTGGACAAATTATAACTTTCAATATATTCAAAAAAAGTATGTTTCTTTATCGATTATTGAACATTTAAATTTGTTCTCTATTTCAAAATTATTTTCTACATCTGATGACTTTTTCAAAAATTATTTTCCGCATCTATTTATTTCTGCATCTGGCAACTATTTTGAAGGCTTTTATATCATAGACTACTAGAAGCAATTATTTTAATAGCTGAAGTCAGTGGTAGCCCTGAGGAGATTTTGTTTTCATGAAAAATAGTGTTTATAGTAAAACTAGTACCAGATTGTCTTAGTAAATTCAACAATAGTGCATGATTAAGAACTTTTGATTGTGAAGTATCTTTATTTGAATGACAAAGAAAATAGATGACTTACTTTAATACTCCTTGTATTTTGAACTTATTCAAGCCTAGAAATATGTTTTTATATTCTAAATATTATTTAGAATATAAAAAAATATTTCTATAAAATAATAATACAATTATTTTTAAAAATTAGAAGAATTAGCATCTAAAGCCTCTAGAATTTCTTTTCCTTTTTGCTTGCAAAATACAACAATTAGAATTGTGAGCAAAAATGAGAAGTTTTACGGAATCTGATCTTAATTTAAGAAATGTATTGATCCTCAAAAATCCATACTCTGAACAGTAGTTTGATAGATCATTTTTGAAAGTAATAAAATTAACAATTTATGCAGAATAAACTACTTAATGATAAAATAGATTCTTTCTATTTAATTCAATCTAAATTTAATGGTGGTAAGCTAAATCTAAAATAAAAAAATTTTCAAAGTGATTTTCTTATACATTTAATCTGTATTGAATTTCTATCGCCTGTAAATTTTCTGCTGTAATTACCTAGCTTAGGTTTGTACTACATAAATTTGTTTGATATTGAACCTATAAGTCTTCACTCTTTCTGTTTACAACAACAGAAGTACACAACCATTCAAAGAAAATCATTTATATCCGCAAATCAAGTTATGCGTAATTTTTTCATTTTGTAATTAAAAAATACTTGCTAAAATAATACGAGGGATAATGTGTTTGTATATGAGTTATTTTATGAGTTATGTCTAATAATTGCAAGGGTAAATGGGGGCTACCACTAAAAGCCCACAGTGGTCCACGAGCAATCTTCATGTGATCTGCAAACATTTTAGTTGATGGTGAACAGCATCATTTTTGTAGCTGAAATTAAATTTATCAAAGAGAACTTTTGGAATCAAATGATTTCATCACATATAATTGTTGTAAAAAAAATATCTCCATTGTATGTGGTGTCATTTATCGGTTTGGGGAAAGGGTATAAGTTGAGAACTTTTCCCTCCCCCCAAGCCGAAAGAAAAAAAAATGTAGGAATCTGCGAGAATTTTTTTGAAAATATAAATTTGCCAAAGTAAAGAGTCTTATCAAAGAGTAAGACATGATTTGGAAAATGTTTAGTTACTGCTATAATCAGCAGTGAAATAATTAGATGTCTTTAATCATCTCCACTGGAGCAGCAAGAATTTTAACCTGAATGGGAGGGGAGGTCTATAGTCTTGATGTGTTTAATTTTATCTAATTGGTAGCAAATTGCTAACTCTACCGTTTCTACAGTAATAAAATTAGCAGTATATGTTGAAGCTAAGAACTCTGGGGAGAGTTTGACCTTCAAACCATTCTTGTTGCACCACTACTTATGTCAGATTAACTACCAATTAATTTGCAATACCCTCATTTTACACGGATTTCATTACACACAGTTTAAGATCTGACACCGTTATTTCATTTTATATGGATGAGTTTTGATTTCTGCAGATGCAGCATTAAAATGCATCAAGTTTTTCAAAATTTTCATATTTTAAACTTCTAAGATTGTAGATAACAAATGATTTGGCATGCTTATAAGGGAGCTTGAGCCATTGGAGACATTTTTAGAGCTCTTTTCAGAAGTAATGTTATTAAACTCACACAATTCATAGCTCACTTGAAAAAAAGCTTTTAGAAGTGACAAATAAGAACAAAACCAACAACAATACCAACATTGATGATACTCGACCGAAAGCTTCCACATTTAAATTTTGAGCCATATTTTGACAGTGGATCTTTCTGATTTGTGTTTATAAAGGAAGATCCCATCATGGAAATGATGAAAGTGACCATGGATGTGCTCATGCCCCACAAAGGAAAAGCCCTGCATAGAAAAATGACTGCCAAAGGAATATCATAAACAGCTCTTATTCATATTCCCTAAGTTAATTCATATTTTCTTCATATCCATTGTGTATTTGTATTGGAATTAGTACATATTTTTTATCAATGGAACATAACCTAACCTATTTTAACATTACTGTTAAGTCTTCATTTACACAGCGTTTCTGTGGAATGTAACCCCTGCAAAAAACGAGAGTCCATTGTATGTAGTTTACAATTTACATGTTGGTTATAAGTAGTAATCCTTACTATGTGTTTGCTTTGCACATTGCAGAGTTAAAAAAAAAAAGTGTAAATATATTTTAAGTGACTGTTTTTTTCTCTCTCTCTTTAGCAAGTGTAAAAATTAAGTAGGATGCTGCGAATACAAATGCTATCAGCTGCAGAATCGGCAGATACCTGCTGGAGCTGTAGATTTGGATCATCGGTCTCACAGTATCAAATAAAGGACACTGAATGGTCGAAACGAAGACAAAAAAGCTGATAATATGTAAACACAATGTATATGTATGTTTTAATGAAACATATTTATGTTATAAATAATATGTATGTTTTTTACATGTTACCTAGCTGATAATATGTAAAAAAAAATGAATAAAAAAATTTTTCCCAATGAACTTGTAAATATATAAATTGTTCCAAAATATTAATTTAAGAAAAAAAATAAGGATTTTGATTATATCATTTATATGAACGAATGAGGGAACAAAAACATTTATGATGGAAATACTGTCAGTGGGAAGAACTATCATGCTTAAATCTGATCCTTACTCTTAACAATAATGAATCTTAATTTCCCACAATCTTAACATTTGGCGTAAAAAAAGTAATTTGCTGCTCATTAAAAATCATAAAAAATGAAAGATATTACTGTCAGTAATCTAATTATAAAATAAATGATAAACCGTCAATTTTCCTCTAGTCTAGTTATTGTAGCTGTAAATTATATCGTTTTAAGACAGAAAGGTCGAGGGACCTTTGACCAGTGCGCTAGGAATAAAACACAAACGCACAGTTCTGGGTTTTATACCTCTAGTGCAGTGTCAAAGCTTCATAGCTATGGGTACCACTTCTCAGTAAAGACGAATTCCGTTTTTTGAAGAAAAAAAAATCGTCACACAGATTTCCATCCTTCAATTAAAAGAGGTAAAACAAAACCCTAAAACTGGAAGGATGGAAGTCTGTATGCCGATTTTTTTTAAAGACTGAATTCTGTTTTAGCAGTATTGCCCAACACTGGCTAATAGCTACATATATGATCGGCCAGTACTGGCTCGAGTATCGGCCAATGCTGCAATAGAGATTGCTACCCGGTATTGGCCAATTTAGTTCGGCCGGTACTGGCCAATGCTGGCATCAAGTATTGCCCAATATTGTTAAAAAGTCAGCCGTTCGACGCTGGCCAACCCAACTTTAACCGATATTGGCCAAAACTCGCTCCGAGTATCTGCCAATACTGGGGAAAAATTGCCGGCCAACATTAGCCAATTTTGATTTGCCAGTATTGGCCAATACTGGCAACGAGTATTGCCCAATACTGTAAAAAAGTTAGCCGTTTTACGCTGGCCGACCCAACTTTACCCGATATTGGCCAATCTACCAAACACCGTGGTTATGACATTGGCCGACACTGCTGTGCTGCTGGGGGTAAACATTAGTGGTCGCCCTCGGTGCTCCTTCTAGACGGCACCATTTCATGCTTCAGAAGGGAGCCTTTCCCCTCCCTTGTATCCATGCCTGATTACCGGTTCTGTTACAAACGTTGCAACCAAATGAAGCATGGACAATGAACCACCAACTATACAATGTTCCTTGACCATGCTATGCTGTCGGGAAATCGACACATACTTTGACAATTAAACATTTAAAAATCAGCATATTTATTCTACTTATTATAAGTTATCTTGTGAAAAATTCTTGAGGAATTTTGTTTGATTATAAGAACTATATGATGCGGCCTGCGGCCGCCCCTCGCTTTGGCCGCCCTTGTGCGGCGCACACTCTGCACACCTGCTAGGATCGGCCCTGGTAGTAATATGAGTTTTGAAAACTTTATACGGGGAGGGGATCCGGAGACCTAACTGACAAAGGGGCCCACATTTACCTTCGGCAACCTTATGAATTTTTCCCTTTTACTATAATTAAAAATTAAATAACTATTTGAAGAATGCAGAAAATATCTTGAAATTTCGAACACTCACCCATCACACAGAGCTATGAAAGATTATGTATTTTTAAGTCAGTATTTTAATTTCTCCGTAATTAAGTTCCGTATTACTGATTCCTTTTCAAACGATATATCGGACGGATAGAAATCTAAATGTCGTTACCGCGGTAGTAGATATACATCGATACATGAGGGTATATCGCTCAGCACTACTTTCCATGCATTCAACCTGGAGATACTCTACTCCAAAGAGAGCAGCGGAAAGAATAGGCAAAAACTTTGACAATTTTAAATATTTCAACAAGAATATAAATATCACTTTGAAGAATTTATTTTTCAACTAATTTGTTACAATTTTTGTTTGATTGTTACTTTATTATTGCAATAAATACCATGATTAGAAACACGCAGATTCTGTGCTGCAAGCGGATAGAAAGAGGCCAAGCCACACTGCAAAAAATATCCGTTCTATTTTGAACCAATTTATGGTGCACTTGTACAAATATCGCGAAAAAGAGGTTCAATTAAATTTTTTCAGAAGCGATGATGGCTCGAAATCATGGTGCAACCGCTCGAAATTACGAATCTCACCGTATTTCAGTTCAACTAACGAAGTGAAGTGAAGTTACTCACCGGCCACCATGTTTTATTTACTTTCGCATATCGACCGATCCCAAGCGGTAATTTTGTAATCCACGCTATGGCTTGGTTTCTTCCATGCTCGATAGATGGCGCCACTACTTTTTCATGATTTTTTTTGCTTTCTTTTCAAACCATGGATAGCTTACCATCCGGCTTTACTTACTCAAATATTAATATTACAAACGATCAAAACGAAAATTTAACTTACAGAGTAAAAGAAATCACTGATAAAAATGCTGCAAATGTAAGTTTTAATTTTTTTTCTTAATTTTATTGCGGATAATCCCGAAAAAAAAAATGTTATTAAAGGGACAGAACAGCCGATTTAAATTATTGCATGGTTTTCATATAAGAATCATAACCCAAAGTTTAATTATGAGATGAATGTTTCAACTTACTATAGGCAAAGGTTAATGTACTTGTAAAATCACCCATGTAAGTATTTTTTACATTTATGGAATTTTTATATTGTAGTATCTCCTTTTGGTAATGAGAAATAACATAAACATGTTTAAAATTGGATGTTTTAAAACTTTTTATGTACATTTGTGAATAAAGATATTATTTAACTTATATTTTGTGTTCATTTACTGATTTTTCCATAATTTTCAAGTATGTTCGGTTAATTTTAAAAAGCAATGCTGTAGTTGAAAAAAATATTTTGGGGAACCCAAAAAAGAAAAGATGGTGTGAAACCAGTTAACACATTATTTGCAATATTTTTACAACAAATACTTTTTTTGGAGACTGCATGTCCCCTACTCACAACCACTGCTCTGTTTATATGACATATCCAAAACATGCAAACAACACTTTTTCTGACTTTAATTGACTATTATTAATGTGTCGCTATGTCGAAATAAATGAATGTGTTGCTTAAAAAAAACTTTGATGATTAAAAATACAGTGGACGCTGGTTAATTGAGTCCGAAGTAAATTCAATCAAATGCGTTATTGAATCAAATTTTCAAAAACAGAACAAAATCTTTATTGAATCATCCACTTTACAGAATCAAAACTGTGTAGAACAAAGGGGATTCATGTAAGAGGTGGCCACTGGATAAACCATAAAAATAATGTGCATTAGGTTTGTTTGCCACTTAAAACTTGCACATGCTACAAAAATTGAATTTTTTGTATTTTTTTTTAAATGTTTTATTTACATTAAATAGAAAAATTAGAGTTCAATGTTCTTGTCTCCACTACAGCTTAATTTTTCTTGATGTTATGCAGGGGTGCCACCTGGGGGGGGAGGGGGGTTGTGGCGCACATTGCAGCGTTGAAATTTAATGGGAGGGGTTGCTTTGAGGGATATTTTTCTCTTTGGGGGGGGGGGGGGGAGAATTTGTGGCATTTAAAGAGGTGCCTTTGCTTTTGAGGGGTATAATCATTCCTGTGCTATGTATAGATTATAAAATGGAGGGAGGGTTCTGTTGAGCAATCACGACTGCTTACTGTTTTCACCTGACAGCAATTGATTTATCTTTTGATTTTATTTTTCTATACTTATAATGCAGCGTTCTGTGCCTTGGAATCAAATTACAGTGGACGCCACTTTATGTGATCACCTTTAATATTTGTGTAACACAGTTGTTTAATTTTATCAGCTGAGCCTTGTTTGGTTGTGCATATGTAAATTCAACTTTCTCTTTTATTATAATCAGCCGGTTATTGATATCAAATCACTTTCGCCTAATGTTATCACATTAGGTGGTGTGTACTGAATTTACAAACCACCACCTTGAGTTGACACAATCTTTTTTAAGCAAAATCGGTATACAGCACATAACATCTAACATCCAGCCCATGGCATTCATTTGAATTTTGAGGTCTTGAATTCAAAGACTGGTTGCAATAAAAGCCGTTAGTAGAAACAGGAAAACCCAACGTGTCAAGTCCTATCGCAGTTTGTGATTGTAAAAAACATGATTTAAATTAAAGATCTCAAAATCCATTTTTTTTATGTACAGTAACAATACACATTTTAAATGCTAAACAAATTCAAACAAAAACTTATCTGTTGCATTTTTTAAACATACTTTATATTAAAACACTACCAGCATATATTTTTTTTCTAAAAGAACACCCATTGATTACAAAGTCAGCTTGATTACTTCCTATCAATCTTTGAATTATGTTTTTTACTCAACTTGTATAAAATTGTAATTTATTTTTTCTTTTGCAGAAATACTCTTACCTATCAATTTTATTAATTTTGATTATCAATTAGTTTATGCAATTTGGAGTTTTAATTCAATGAAAAAGTTTGCCCTGCCTGTCTAAGGGGGAGGGGGTGATGAACTTTTTTTCACTCCCTCCCCCTTATACATTTATTTCTGAATCAATCATACGTTATTTAAAAAATGAAATGTTTACCTGTGGGCAAAAATAGTTGAAGAAAAATTCAATGCATAAACGAAAAAAAAAAAAAAAAAATTTGCTTATGCGTTTAATTACTTCAAATTCATTTTTCTACGCACAGAAACGAAATAAAAACTCAGGCACATTTGAAACAATATATAATATTTATTTCATGAGCTTAATTCTTCCCCATTTAAAAGAGGTTCCTTGTAACCCCCGAAACACGTGTGTAGTGTCCTGCAGATTTAGACATTAACGTTGTATTATTTATGTTTTGTTTTACTTTTCATCACAAAGGCAAAAGCACAAATTTAGCTTTTACTTTTAAATCTGCTCATATTTTTCCTCCAAAAAAATAATAATAATAACAAAAATAAATAAATAAAAAATCTTTTAATTAGTTAAATGCAATTTTAAAATTATGAGTTGAAAAAATATCTTTATGCCTAAAAAGTAAAAAAAAAATAAATAAGTTCTTGTTTTACATTATAATTATTGCTGGATTCGATAGTAATAAAATTAACAATGAAATCGAAAATCGGCGTAGGTGATTAAATGAAAGAATATGCAATAGAACCAGAACTTTTTTTTTGCTCATTTAGATTTTAATAACATAGATTTTTTATTTTATTTTCGATTTCTTAGAAGTACTTGAAAACAACATAATAGTACGTTAAACTACGCACTGCTTCTAATATTAAAGTTGGGCCAAAATACAGTTCGATCACGCTCTAAACCTTCGCATTAAATAAAACCATTTCATTGTTTTACCATATGCTATCCACCCGCGCTCAACCGATCAATATTTTGGTTCAACCTCGCACTAGTCTTTTGCGCGAGCGAGACTCATTCTAGATTTCAGCTTTCACCATTCGTGCGGGAAGAAAACGACGCCGCTTTATTGTTCATTCTTTCCCCAAACAGAAGAGCCAGCAAATGTTCTCCTGATTTTGGTTCGATGTTTCACCGATACTTTTTACAGTGCAAGAAGTACTCATCCAAAGACGGTGTGCACCAACCCACCATAGGCGACTACATCGAGCCATGTGCAGAAGGCGGCTTGTCTTAAACATTAAAGTCCGAGTGTATCTTCCAATCTATGTATGTATATCACTCGAACTTCATGCGAACGCCTGAGAGCCGCCCATCGAACTAGGAATTGATAGATTCCTAACTTTACAGACATCATGTGTGAATAGGTTACAGAGTTAATTACTTTAATAGTTAGTTGCATGGTTAATTACTTTACATTGTTTGCGACCTTAATCAGCGGACATATTAATTTAAAACTTATTTTGTCTTCCTTCTAGCTTTCTTCGAAACGTCGGATTCTACAATCTGGAAAGTGGCAATATTTTCTAAAAGTAGCAGTGACTCATCACTAGGCGTACACGTCACGAATGTTTCGAGTGGCTTAGGTAAAGTGGGGTTTTTGATTAGATGATTTTTTCATCTTTTCCTTTAAAGGGATTCAATTTTTGTCCCAAAAACATCAATTAATATTTGTTCGCTAACTCATTTGCTCGCTGTCTCAGGGTGCAAGTATGGGATGAAACCCCCTTAGTACTCCTTCGGTACGTCCGTTAAATGGCGTTGTACACCAACCCGCTGCAGGCGGCGAGGTTGAGGCGGGCGCAGAAGGTGATTAATCTAGCCGCTTTTAAGTGTCTCGAGTAGTGAACAAGTTTTTTCGAATTATCTTAAAGGATTACCAATATTCTCCTAGCTGCTGAACTCTTGAACACCATTTGAACTACATGGTTAAGTATGCTTTTGAAAGTCTTAGCTTTTAGTTAAGGCAAAACTTTTGTTGGGGAAAGGGGTTATGAATGCCTTTGTCAATCAAAAGGTTTCAATCAAAGGTCAAAATTTGCATCAATTATAGTAGATGTAAATGAAAATTCAAATAGTAAACCTTTTTTCGTTTATATACTTCTTAAACAGTGTTACCATCATTCCAAGCAGAAGCGGATTTTAAGGGCAGAGGGTGGCACGGGCTCATCCCAAAGGGATAATAATGTACACAACTAAATATTTTAAAAACTGTTTCTCCATAATATTGCTACACACTTAATCCATAACTACACACTTATTCTTAACATTGTAACACACTCTCACATGGTGAAAAATATAGCTAAATTTGTAAAAACTGAATCTCTGAGGCTACTGGTCTGTTTGATTTGTCCTCGTGTGTTGTAATCATTATCTCAATATTTCTCTCTAACTAATACCTCTCATTATAATAACATTAGAAAATCGCTCGTCAAAGTATGACGGGTGAAAATAGCTTTTACTTTGAACGAAGCAATTGCCTGTTTGATTTCGTACTGATTTCATCTATAAATGTAGTGAAATATTGTATTTCGTGAGTGCCTAGTTTAAGTGTATTAATTTTTCATATGAGTTGTATTTTTATGGTGTGTTAGGATATTGATTATTAACTAGGGTTCGGGCAAGCCTACCCTGGCAGCCTCGTAATGCTGCGATTAGGATCTGCATAGCCTTCACAATGCTGCCTGCTTAAGTTTGCCTCAATTATAGGGAACCGCCGCCTTCTGCTCGCTATCGGTCACCAGTCCCCGGAAACTGCAAGCAGTTTCATTCATCGGAATCAATGCATTATTAATGCTTTAAATGTAAGTATAATACTAAAAAAGTTTGCTTATCGTTAATCTAGAAAAAAAAGTCAACTAATTCCACTTGCACCAGTGCTACAACCTTGCTCACCACTCTTGTTCATCGTTCACCACATACAAACTACATCAACAAAGTCCAACAGATGCGGGTTCAATATAGTATGAAGTATGATAATATCAATACATTCTGAGCACTAAATATTTTGGGCCTTGACGATTTGGTCAGAATGAAAGGATGATTGCCCAAAATTTGCTGACTGTATGAAAATCTCAAGTGTCAAACGTTTACTTTCACTTCAAATGATTTTGCTGAATAAACTCAAGCATATTATGCAACAAATTTATAAAACAGTGGTACTCCATAATTATTAAAATCGACTGCAAACTATGGCATTTGATCTATCTAGCCAGGATAACTGTTGAAAATTTTGGAGCAAAGGTTTTATTTGAAGTATATTATCCCAGCTGTAAAAATGTGCCTCAATGTTTGCATTTTACTTAGTCTACTTTTGTAAAAATATGAACTTCGTCATGCACACAAAATTAATTAACGTGTGGTGTGTTTACTTCTGAAAAGTCCGAAGGAAGGAGGCTGCTGCGTCCTTAATGTACTTATGCGAGAACTTTTTATTCCACATAAATGTGTTTTCTTTTTGAATTGAAATATCGTTGCTCGTCCTTCAATCTCGGTTATGTTTAAAGTTTTAGCTGGATAGCACCGGACCCCCTGGCATAGACTCGCTAATCCCCGGGGGTTCGCGGACCACAGTTTGTGAAACTCTGCCTTAAACATATATTTGTACATGCCCGTCATTTCAAGGAATACTCGAAAATATCAAAATAAATGAAAAATGCATAGTTACATCATATTTTAAAATCCAGGATTAAGGGAGAAGGCAATTAAACCTTCTAATTGCCTAAATAACGGGCCTGTACACTCAAACCTGTTTTTGTGCGATTTTTTTTTTTTTTTTTTTTTTTTTTTTTTTTTTGTGCGACATATAAAATTTTCAATCAGATTGGGACTTAATTGACGAAATTATATTCAGCAAATTTTATCTGACAATTCGCTTAATTAACATCATTCAGCAGAATTTGGAGCTCTATTCGACAAAATTGTCATCATCGGCGAATTTTGGAGTGTAATTCGGCAAAATTGTAATCATTCGACCGAATGTGTAGAAATTCAGTGAAATTTTGGAGTTCTATTCGGCAAAAAATTTCATTCGGCAAAATTTGGAGCTCTTTTCGGTAAAGTTTGAAATTTTATTCGGCAAAATTTGTAGTTCTATTCGTCAAAAATAATCATCATTCGGTGAAACTTGAAGTTCTTTTCAGCAAAATTCGAAGTTTTATTCCGCAAAATTTTCATTCGGTAAAATTTGGAGTTCTATTCAGCAAAAATTGGGGTTTTATTCGGAAAAAAAATTGAGTTCTATTCGGCAAAATATTATTTGGCACAATTTGGAGTTCTATTCGGCAAAATTTTCAGTTGGCACAATTTGGAGTTCTAATCGGCTAAAATTGGGGCTTTATTTGGCAAAATTATCATTCGGCAAAAGTTGGAGTTCTGTTCGACAAAATATTATTCCGCAAAATTTGAGGTTTTGTTCAGCAAAACTGTCATTCGGCAATATTTGGAGTTCTATTCGGAAAGTTCTCATTCGGTAAAATTTGGAGTTCTATTCGGAAAAAATTAGGGTTTTATTCCGCAAAATTTGGAGTTCGATTCGGCAAAATATAATTCGGCAAAAATAATAGTTCTGTTCGGCAAAAATTGGGGGTTTATTCAGCAAAATTATCATTCGTCAAAATTTGGAGTTGTGTTCGGCAAATTTATCATTCTGAAAAATTTGTGGTTCTATTCGGCAAAATTTGGAGTTCTATTCGTCAAAATTTAGAGTTTTACTTTGAACATTGGGTTTCAAGCTTATCGCACTGAAACATTTGTTATCACTCCCTCCATTTAGTATTACTACTCTAAGGTCCCTTGGGACTTTATCGAAGGTTGACTGTATACAGCGGAATGCTTTGATATTTTTATTGTATTTAAACAATAAAAGATAAAATTCATGTTTTTATGGAAACAATTAACTAACAGGAAGACAATAAATTATTTTTAAAAAAAAATCAAAATTCTAATGTCGAAAAAGTTTGTGCACAAAAAGGAAATATTTATGTTTCACAAGTATCTTCAAGTAGTCCATGGTGGTTCCAATGTATTTGATGATATTAAATAAATGATTCTGCATAGACATTACGAGATTAGAGAAGGTTTTGGAGCGAGTCAGTAGCAAGTCTAGTCGTTACTAGTTTGAGCTCTTGTATTGATAGTACTGATCAAAATTTTTCTGGTTGTCACGTGAGAGGGTTCTTTAGATGTTCGCCATACTGGTCAGCTCGTCAAACTGACATTCTGAGATGTGAACCGTTCTTTAGTTCAGCAAGGTGTGTACAGTAGAACTCGCTTATAACGAGCCCTGATTTAACGAGGACCCAGATTTGACGAGGAAATCAGAATTATTTGGTTGGTACAACGTTTTGTCTATGGGAGCAGAACTCTCATATAACGAGCAAACTCCGCTTAAAGCGAGCAATTACTTAAGTAATTCATGAAACTTCTATTGCACTCTTCCCGCCAACTCGGCTAATCCTTTCTCGGAAAAACCTTTTTGGCATCTTGAAAGGGAACAGAAAATTAATAATGAGTTATAAATCCTGAGAACAAGTGATGAAGGTCTTTTTGTTCAAAACTTCTACCCTAATCAGGGGCTAAAATTTCGTTTTTCAGCCCACGAGTTTTCTCCAATAAACAATGACACAAGAAAGAGACCACTTATACAATTGGAAGCAAATCAACCAACTTCTTCGATATGTGGTATAAAATTAAAAAACATATAGTAAATATGTATGGATTTTTATGATTTTTTCCAAACTCGTTGTTTACGAGCACTCTGTTATAACGAGCAAATGTCGCGGTCACTTCAAGTTCGTTATAAGCGAGCTCGACTGTATTAATAAGTTCTATTGCTGAAAGGTTTTTTTTTTAACCACATGGGAGCTTTTCAACCAGCAACATATGCGGACTCAAGAGTTTATGATTTTCGGAGCTTTGCCTACCATTTAGGAAGCAAAGCGAGTCATATCCATTAGGGTGGGTCGATTTTGACTTTTTTTTGAAATTGAAAACGCCTGTGGTGGGAACAGTTGTGTATTGACATCTAATGCTCATATATATATTTTTTTTTTGGTAATCAAAATATATTTAGATCCCTCATCAGTCCGTTGAAATGTCACCAAATATGTAAAAATTGACACTTATTTTTATTTTTTAAATTTCTCATGTTTGATTTTTTTAATCACCGGTAGTGAAAATGATTGCCTAGTAAGGTTCTTCACTCATAAGTAATAATAATAATAATAATAATCAATCTCCACTCAACCGGTGAAATTTGGAATATTTTCATAATCTTGACGTTTTAAAGCAAAAATTTTATCCAACACTTTAAAAAAAAATTTAAGCATTTTTTATACTTTATTTTTCTATAATAACACTATAGAATTCTTTAGGATTAAAACAGGTATAAAATATTCAAGTAACAGAAGTCTGTCGTCGTAGTTTTACAGCAGCTCTTCGCTCATTTTCCCGAAGTATTAGGGGAAAATGACTAAGAATTCACCTCTGAGTTTTTTGTAATAAAGAAGTTTACACCTTATACTTTGCTGTTCTCAAATTTTGGCATTAATTTTCGGGAAGCCAATGTTGTACGTATAAAACCATCATGGCGTGTTGCTCCACAAACAGATAAAGATGCTTCTGCCACCAACCTAACTGCTCTTTCTACCGCTTGTGTATGACATGGTAAATTCCACAACTCACTTTCAATAACGTCACCCCGTTTCAGCAACTTTCTCAAGTTCCGCATTGGGTATATGTTTGGTGAGTGGAGGGTCTGTAACGACACAATTTTGCCAATTTATCAATTTCGTATAGTTTTTTGCTTGAAAATTTAGAGGTGGAATGACAAAATCATGAACAGTTTCATTAGTAAGAGTTCGGGCCTTCAGGATTGTTCTGTAGCCTAATTTCCTTACCGAGGATCGTGTGCCGTTGATCATGGCTATCAGCAGGTTTTCTGGATGACCAAAAAAAAAAAAAAAAAAAAACCATTTCTTTGTATAACAGGGTCAACTACCGATTTCAGATCATCGCTAAGATATCTTGAGTAGTGAATAACTTCCCAAAGATGCTGTGCACCGGCTGTGCATGAAGTCTCAGTTTTAATCAAAAACCAAACTTTTGCATACACTCTTATAATGTATTCTACAATAGTTCCTATTTCCAGCGATAACTCTTTTGTACCAACATACAAACGAAGTACTCTGTTTGCTGTTGTAAACCACCTAGCATGAGCTAGCTTTCCTGGTGATTTGGTACGCAGTGATGTTGAACAATTTCCTAAACTTATTGCTTGACATATTTGATATAAGTATTTTTGGTCACTGCCAAGTCTGTCTGTATCAACTGTTGGCAAATCAAAAGCGATTTTTTTAAAGTTGACAATTGGAAGCTGCTCACATGTGCCAAGAAGCTTCATATGTAAAAGGACCTGTAGTGCTTCCATCAAGATGCCGTAACAGATAGCGTAAAGGTAGCTCATTGGCGTGCAATTGACATATGAGCCACTGCAACGGCCTTTTTAAATGAAGCTCAAACAGTCTTATTACACCAGGTTTTACACCAGTATTGACTGCTGTTCCATCTAATCCTACTGCAATTAAATCCACAGTAGATACTTGGGTTGTTTTTAAATAGTCTAATATGCTTGATAACACTTCATTCGCTGTACCAATTCTTCTGCTCTGAGTTTTTCGTTACGATTTCTATTTGGTTCATATATGTTTGGCTAAGTGCCAAGAACAGGCCGATTTCTCAGACTGGGGGTGGGTGATTTAAATAGTTTCATTATATCACAGAGAAGGAGAAAAATAAACATTCGGAGGAATCACACCATCTGTCTCTTTGACAGTTAAAACTAAGCAGAAGGAGCAAAGAAAAAAGGCAAAACGCGCAATTTCAGATTCCCGGCAGGGGCGGTATATGTAATATGATATAATAATTATTTTGTTCACAGACAAAGGGTCTTACTATTTACACCACAGGTGAATTAAAAAAAAAACATAAGAAATGAAAAAAAAGTTTTAAAAAAAGTCAATTTTTACATATTTAGCGAAACTTCAGGGACCTGGCAGAAGGTATAAATATATTTTAATTACCAAATTTTTTTTTTAATGAACATTAGATGTCAATACACAACTTTTCCCACCACACGCGATTAAAAATATTATACATAAGATTTTTTTTAAAAAAATGTTAACTTTTTCATATTTGGCAACCCTTTAAGGGGCTGACGGGGGATCTAAATATATCTTGATTTCCAAAAAAATTTTTATGCGAGCATTTGATGCTAATACACAACTTTTCCCACCACAGGCGTTTTCGATTTCAAAAAAAAGTCAAAATCGACCCACCCTAATATCCATCATAGCCAAAAGCGCACCATACCACAAGGGAACATCGACATTGTTGCCGGATGAATATGCTTTTGAAATCTTTCCTCTAGTCACATAAATAGAATGAAAGCTCATCTGTACCATCTATACTCCATTTTTGTTCTACAGAGAAAACAACATTAATACATTTGTCATGATAAAGCAAGTGATGTTTTATCCATTGAAATGTTGCTTGCACGGCCGATCCTAGGGTGTCGGCCGCCGTGTGCAAAGATTTAATGTGCCGCCCCTGAAGAGCAATTTACATGTTTTGACTAATACTTAACGCCCACATAAATCTTTCTTCAAATTTCTGTATCAAGTTCAAATTAAAAAAAAAACAGAAGGATGAATTTATGTAAAAAGTTAGAAACTCCTTAGGTACAATTTATATCTTTGAAGAAAGTGATAGGTACCGAAATTTACTAGTCGTAAAAACGCATTTTATAGTCTGTCTTTGGTGACATCAGAGGAAGGGGGAAAGGGGATCGCACTCAGAAAATATACGAAATTGGCGTATGAAAAATAGCTGTAATTAATCTTTGGTTGTGTTTGGTTGCAAGGTCAAAAGAACAGGAACATTCAAGGTTTATGGAGAAATATTGACGTCAAAAATTGCAATTTTAGGAAATTTTTCGAGACTTGAGGGGAAAGTAATGTTCAAGTTCTTTCCTAAAATTCTTTCAAAATTGATGTCAAATTGTAGCTATTTTTGTGACCTTAGTTTAGGAAGGATCGGCGCTATTCCCGAAAATTTTCTGAAAGAGTAGTTTTAAACACGCAATTTCGGGTTATCTTTGTTGAAATTGCTGGAGGGAGGAAGATTCGGTCGTCTCCTATCGAAAGTTTTCAAAATTGAAGTTTAAAACTCAAATTTAGACTGTCTTTGGTGACATTAGGATGTCTAGCATTTTTCCTCCGGTAATTTATCGGCACTATTGTTTCAAAAACACATTTTTGGCTAGATTTGGACAAGATAGGGGAAACGGGAAAATATTCCGAACTGAAATATTTTTCTGAATTAAAATCAATTTTAGGTTTTTTTTTTGTGAAGGAAGGATTTTGGGGCTCTAAAAAGCTCAATTTTGTGCTATCTTTAGTGACGTTAAGGAAACCGGGAAGCTTCAGCGGATCTTTCTGCATATTTTTCGATATTAATATCTAAAAAATGCAACTAAAGACTTTTCTCCACCTCACCTCTGCGATTGATAGGGGGATGCCGGATGCCCTAGCGTCGTGAAAATTTACATAAGGCATCCGAAATTTTTTAGAAATGGAAGTCCCAAAATCATATTTTAAGCATTGTTTGATAACGATGGGACACAGAGCGAGCGGGGGTTCAGTGTGCCCTCAAGAATTGTTTTTTGAAACTGATGACAATTTGAGGCTAGTTTAGGCAGGAAGGGTTTGGTGGCTCCACGGAACCGTCTAAAAACGAAATTTTGAGCTATAGTGATTACGTTGGGGAAAAGGGGGATCCGGGGTATTTCCCCCAAAGTTCTTCGAAACTAATGATTGAAAAACGCAATTTTAGTTTGTTTTTGAATACGTTAAGTGAGAGGGGGTGGAACTGGGGAACGCTAGAGACGGTAATTCAGACCATCTTTGGTAGTAATGTTAAGCAATGGATTTCAGAGCCCTCTACCGCAAACGTTTCGAAAAAGAAATTCTAAAAATGCCATTGAGCAATTTTTGATGACGTTAGAGAGAGCTGTATCCAAAAAAGACATTTTGGAGCCATCATTTTTAGGCTATGTTTGATTACATTAAGGAAGAAAGGGTGAATAAGAGACTCAATTGGATCCTTAAAATCGGTGGTTCAACCAGTGAAATTTTCCGAAATTAAAGTCCTAAAAACGCAGTTTGAAGCCTTCTTTAGTGTTGTCAAGGCATCTTTTTGAATCCTCGTTTTGGAGCCACACTTAAAAATTGTAAACCGGTGCAAAGGCCCGGTCCTCCTACCTGATCTGAAACCGGGCAGTTCATTCGTGATTTTAGTTAGAAAAAATTGCTGTAAAGGGGTAAAATTGAAAATTTTAGTTCGTTGATTATATATGTTTGGCTCTCAGAGGAGTCGCAATTTTCCATTGTCTCTCCTCTCCAGTCTCCACGCATCCACGACTGCTGAACACAGAATTTGTTGTTTGAAATACTTGCGAGAGCATCCTATCAGCATATTTTTTTTTAACACAAAATATGTCTTCATTGTTTAGGGTCAATAAAAACGTGGGAGGCTGGGTGAAGCATTAGTGACTTAGAAAGCACCCTTTCATGCTACGGCAGGCGGGGGGAGGGGGGGGATTTTCGGCATTGCCCCTCCCCTGTATCCATGACTGATTACCAGTTCTGTCACAAATTTTGCAACCAAATGAAGCATGTTTGTAAAGAGTTGATATTAACGGATAATCTGGCAACACAATGTGCTCTAAACATTCCATTTTTCTTAATATGCTATGCTGTTGAAAAATTGGCATTTACTTTGATAAATGAAAATTTAAAATTCTGCACATTTATTCGACTTATTATGTTACCTTGTGAGAAATTCTTGAGGAATTTTGCTTGATTAAAAGAACTATATGATGCGGCCTGCGGCCGCCCCTTACTTTGGCCGCCCGTGTGCGGTGCACACTATGCACACCTGCTAGGATCGGCCCTGGTTGCTTGTTTGTGATACTGTTTCAGAAAATGCTTTAGAGCTAATTTTTGATGAAATCTGATTTGGTTATCATTAAAGTTCAAGACTAGGAATTGTGAGTAGCAGTCACCGGCTACCAAAGTCACAAAAAATGGTAGCCAGTTTTTTTGCACTTTTAGCACCCATTACATTTTTTTAAAAAAAGTATACATAGACAGAGGTAAGTTATTTAGTTGCGTACTTAGCGGATAAATATGCTAAACGACTGGCTGCTTAATTTTTACTTTCACCTTTTATTTTAATTTGTTTATTGTTGTTATTATTATTATTATTTATTTTTTTTTTTTTGCTAAAATGGCTACTAAAGCAGGTTTAACCCAGATCAATTACGAGAGGATTGATCCAGGTTAAACCTTCCCATTTAGTTTCATTTGATTGCGTAACAACTTTAAATTGCACCTTTACATCATTTAATTAGTTTTAAAAAGAAATCTAATTTAATTCAAATGAAAGAGATTTTTTATGCTTAACTTGCAATCGAAGTCACTCGATATAATATAGACATGTATTTGAAGAACTTCCTGTTTATGCATTATTCTAATCTAACTCAACACAGCTGAAATTTGCTTTTCTAATTTGTTAGCAAACTTGTCAAGATATTCACCTTATCTTTACTTTCTTCAATTATTAGTTGTTCTTTATTTCACTGTAAGTAAATACACCTTTCATTTTATAATGTGAAAATCAATAAAATAAAGTCGTAGAAAAGAAAGATGGTGTAAAAGGAATGAAATCAAGGTATTTGACCGATACCCCTATAAAAGCTGAAGTCGGAAATATGGGAAAGATGAAGCAGTGTTTCCAGATTGTCAAATCCAGATTTCCCCAATTCCCTTCCAACTTTTCTCCCAAAAGTGATGTTTGCTACCAAAATTCCCCAAATCCAAAAATTATTTTTCCACTAATATTTTCATAAAATAAATCGACTTCCTCTAATATTTTTGTCTCTTGAAAAAAATTTTTTCCCCAGGTATCAAAATTTTCTTATAAAATTCCCCAACTTTTTTTTCTTCACATTTTCGCTTTTTTTTTTTTTTTTGTCTTCTTTATCTTTCTTTATCTTTACTAATAATATAGCTGAAAGTCTCTCTGTCTGGATATCTCTCTGTCCGGATCTCTTTCTGTCTGTCAGGATCTCTAACGCGCATATAGCGCCAAGACCGTTCGGCTGATTTTCATGAAATTAGTTTGTAGCATGAGGGTGTGCACCTTTAAGCGATTTTTTGAAAGTTTGATTATGTTCTTTTCCTATTTCAATTTTAAGAACATTTTCCCGAGCAAAATTATCATAAGATGGACGAGAAATTACCAAGTTATCATAACGTGGAACCGTAACGTGGGCAAGCCAATTGGCGAGAAATTCATCATGCATTATTTGTAAATGTACAGGGGGACCAAAAGACCTTTTAATTTTCTACTAGGGGCAAAGCCGTGCGAGAGCCACTAGTCATAAATACAAGCGCCTGACCGAGATATAAGAAATAACCAAATATTTTTTTTCTACTCGCATTTACTACTCTTCTTCTGTATGTATATTTAAACTATGATTTTTATATATATTTATCCAAGAACGCTCTTCACCACACTTATTTTTACCTGTTTCACGTATCAACTAGTTACTCACGCAGAACATTAATGCGAATCCCATTGCATAATATTCCACGAAATGCGAATTCCATAAAGTTGAGCAAAGCTAACCCAACGCTGTTTGATACAATGTTCCCACTATTTCTTGACGCGAATTTAAATACGAAAAAAAAATCTTTTTTCCTGAGATTTTTTCCCCCCAGGTTTTCCCCAAGGAAAAAATTTTTCCACAAAGAATTCCCCTCAAAACTCAATTCCCCAAAATTTCCACAGAGAGCACCAGATTTCCCCAAAATGGGGAAATTTCCCCCAATCTGGAAACACTGAGATAAAGTAAAATCTCCAAGACATTAAAGAAGGCCAGGAAACAAACAAAAGAGTGAAAATTATATTTGTCTTCAGATAGAGAATCTGAACTTAAAAAAAAAAACACCTTCTCAAGTGTTGAAGGTGGTAATTTCCGATACATTTAACGACTGTATCATTGAAATTGGAGATTTTTTGTAAAATTTTCAACCAAATCGAATTCCTTACATTATACTGGTTTCTCCATGAAAGTAAATGACCATAAATTTTCTTTGAAGATCTGATGCACGTAGTTTCAGTTTTATTTGTTCTGAAAATATGTTGCAACAGTAAGATAAATAAATACCTTTGTGCTGAACAGTAAAGTAACTTAAAGTAACAACGTCTAAAAAGCGCAGATTACTGCAGACATATTTTTCGGCGTTTCAGGGAACGTCTTTTTCAATGCAAAACGTTGTTACTTTACGTTTCTTTAATGTTGCAACAGTGTCCAAAACAAATGTCAGTATGCTCTATCATCCAATGATCAGTAGAGGCACAGAAAGAGTTGCTTTGAAAATGAAATTTGGGTATGTCATTGCAAATAACTCTACTGACTTAAATTAAATTCATTTAACACCTTATGGTATTTCTTTAGCTGTACTAAGGCACTTCTGGTGCCTTGTAATAGCATATTTATAGACATGTAATTGTTTCAACATAATTTTACAACTTTTATCTCTGTGGGTGTGGGCGAAACCTCCCTTATGATGGTTCAAACCTCCTTCAAGTGCTGAAAGTTCAAACCTCCTTCAAGTGGAAGCTTTGACCCATTTTGGACTCTTGAAAAATCACTAATAAAAGGAGTAATAAAAAATTCAAACAAAAAATAGGACTGTAAAATGTCGTCAGACATTATACGAGAACGAAAAATGTCAATTCACAAATTTTCTAACGGTCCCAAAAAATATTAAAATATTTTTGTACGAAGCAGGCCAAACCGCTCTAGTTTCCTTTACTCAGCCCCCGATATCATATCACTATAAAAACTTGTGTTCCAAAACGTTTAATTTGGCATACCTAGGTAAAAAAAGGAAAGATGAGAAAATAAGCTTTTCTTTCGTGCAGAAGTTAAAACTACTGTTGAAAGGAAGTCAGAATTTTCGAAACTTTGCAATTAATATTCTTTCTGTATTTAATTATACCCCAACCCCTACGTTTTCAGTCAGTTAGAAATTTAAAAGACGAGCAAAATTTTGTACGAATCTTTATTATTATTATTATTTTTTTTTTTTTCAAGACGAGATAAAATGAAATTATATAACCTTTCTAGCTGTGTTGATGTAACGACGAATGTCTCTGAATACTGAAATGCGGCATTTATATATGGGTAAAAAGCAGACTTTATACTTTGCAGTTCAGTCGTTATGAATTTAATGAAGTGTACGAAAGCTGGAAACCATGAATTCTCAGATTTGCATCCAACTGCGAAAATGTCTGCTAGTGACAGCAGTGTGATGTCCTTTGTAAGGCGAAGCAAATGATACAAGTTTTCTTCAGACGCTCTTAACACCCAATGAAATTGATTGGTGGTATAACAATAGTTTCTCGTCTGTCCAATAGCATCATCAATACTGTAGTAATATAAAACATATTGAATATGGAGACGTTGGACTAATTTTCTCAAATCTTCTTCGAGTTTAGTTCGAAAGAGCCATGGAATTGGTTTCAGAAACCAGAAAACTGAACGTATTGAATATGCGTTTATAATTTAATGCAACAATACGAATGCAATTAAAATTCAAATGTAAAAAAGCACACGTAATTTAAGTCCCTGCGTATGGATGAATCACAAACGACTGATTAAAATGAAAAAAATAAAAATGTAACACATCTTGACACATATCTTCATAAGCATTGCGGATTGAGAAATGTTGCAAGTATAGATTAATTTGATTTTGCGTTTGAAGAAATGTCTGCTTTAATTGAAACATCAGAAGTTGATGAGAATGGGACTATAGATGATGAAGTAGTCTCGTCAAAAAATACCAGTGTGCTTCCAATTGCTAACCCATACGTGGCATCATATTTGATCGTTGTTGGTGAGTTTTAAAAATTGTGTACTAAAACACTAAAACGGTGTTTTCAGTTTTTTAGAACTTCGGATAATATTCTATAATTTTTGTATTACTTTGTAGTCTTTATAGTACCCTTAATGAATTGCATGATTGAGTTGTTTTTCTTCATAATTCATAAGCACTTTTAACCAATTGAATCGCTTTTTAATTAGAAATTAGCTTGAGTACTATTTGTGAAATTGAATGTTTTCTCGATTCTGCTGGTTAGAACCATTTTTGACTGAAAGCTTTAAAAAATATGAACGTAAATGGGATATGCTGTTACAAATTACTTGTTTTTAATTTATATTGATGCCCATTGCTCAAACTGGTCTTTTGGTGCATAAGTACTGAAGCTATTTTCTTTATATACAAAACATGTTTTGTTGATTCATGGTGATAAAGATTCGTTTCAAAATATGTAAATCGCTAGGCACAGTAAACATTCCTTGCTCACGAAGTAGTAGTACTAAAATACTTAGATAATTTGGATCTCATAGTTTTGATGCTAATTAACCTTTTCATTTGTTTAATTGAGATCTCGGGTGTGGGACAGTATTCAATAGAACATGCGTGTTCAAGTATCTCAATAGTACGTTTGAGCGGGGCACAGGTTCTAAAGCTACTGAAATGACGACAGAAAATGCAATGAAATGTTAGGTTATTTTAATCAGATCCCATAGACATTTGAAACTAGCCGCGAGAAATATATCTCCTGGTATTAGCAAAATAGTTTACAGCTCTAATATCACGTCGACAGATAAACTACTTGAACTAAAACTTCCACGAAAAAATTATTCTACTAAAAACTAAATTCATCGTTCGTAGAACAAAATAGCAATAAACGTAACAGACTGGATTGCTTCTGGATTACAAGGTAAACTGCGAGATAAGGACATCTCTGGATAAGAGCTTATCCAGAGATGCCCCCCGCACCAGGAAGACAATCCAAGAGTAAGAGCCTCCTCCCCCACCCCCACCCCAAAAGTAAGAACATTTCCCATAAAACACTCCCCTAAAATTTTTTTAGGATTCAGTCTGCGACATATCCCCCCTCCTCCCTTAGTCGGTCCCCCCTGGTTTATTGATGCAAAGCAAAATAAATATTTTTCACTAAAAAAGATGATTTTAGTGGACAAAAAGACATCCAACAAAAGGGAAAAAAAAAATTTCATACGCAAAACTGACATATTTTGCATTGAAAACATTTTTCCTGCAACACCGCCGTGTTATATGTTTTATTGCTGCTTTATTCTGCTATTTTTTCTGTTGATTTTTATTATTTGAAAAAAAATAATAAACTTTTCATTTTTTATAGTGGACCTGTTAGAAAATATTTTGCGCAATTTGAAATCTTTATGTCCTTGTTTGCGTTTGATACTTTTTTATTAGATAAAAGACATTAAGATAAAACTAAAAATATCATTATTTTATATATTTTATTAAACTTGAATATACTTACAGTAGATCATGTCACAAAGTAATTATAAAGTGTTTTTTCCGGAATGAACTGAAAAGGAATTTCAAAGTTTCAACTTTTGCTTTTTCCCTTGAATTGAGTTTGAGGCATTGAATTTTGTCTATTGTGTCCAAGATTACGCTCTTTGAGAGTAACTGAATTATGAAAATTTTGACTTAATGACTGTTTGTTGGCGAATGAAGTTTGGTTTCTTTTTATTCCAGAAACTAAGGGGTTAAATGACCACATTTATTTGCCCATGAGGTTGATGTAGGTAAATAACACAGGGGAACAAAAAAAAGTTTTTTCTTTGGTGCCTAGAGTTTGAGAATGGATTTTATCTATGTTTGAGGTTCAGAATCAAAATACGAAATTAGTTTTTCTCTATCTGCTCTACATTTTCAAATAAATGATGCGGTTTTACTCAACATATCGTTGCCTCAGAGCAACAGTAAGACATCTAATCCCAGAAACAGCAGTAAGATATCCTCCTATTGCTCTGATGAGACGATATGCAGTTTTAACTCCATTTTGTGCACATCTAAAGCAAGTATACACTGTTAAAACTACAGGTTGCGTTTGGCACCTTTCAGGGGGGAAACGCTTGTTCACCAGCGACACCCAATACGGAGCCGAAATCGCACCTTTTACAAGGGTGAAAAATAGGCACCTTTTAAAAGACAGACAGCGGGAGTGAAAAAAAGGAACCTTCGGAGAGATAAATGGCACCCTTACTGATTTCTACAGTAGATTCTTTTCCCCCCTCCCCCGTATTGTGTGCGTTTTTTGAATATTATTGTGTTTATTGTTTGGGTTTATGATATACAATGTCTTGGTACGTTTTTCACGTTGAATTGATTTTGGATTAAAACTTGTCATTTAAGGCTTTTGATCACATTTCAGACTTTCCAACATAATTAAGAAGAGTTCATGACTTCAATTCCTCTATTCGAGTTGTAACCCTTGGATTGTTCAGTAGTTTTAAATAATATTGACATTTACTTCAGTATGGTACCAAAAAAATAAGAGTGTAGGCATTTATGGATAATTTACAGGCACAGCCAAAAATATTTAGTTATATTACAATCACGGAAAAATCAAATCGTTTCATAAATTGCAGGCTTTTCATAAACGTTCAAGATATTTTAATCAAGAGTAACATACAGATACGTATATATGGTTCGACATTTGAACATAAGTAATCTAAAGAAAGCCCTTTTTTTTCTTTTTTAAATAAGAACTTATTTGACATTAAAAATAAAAACAAATTTTTAGAAACCTACATAATAAAAAGCATTGGAAACAGAAATTAGAAAGAAAAAAATAATAAACGCGTCTAGACACTGCATTCTTTTTTTGAAATAACACCAACGAAATATTTTCACGTAATGAGTCATGGCATAAAACACAGAGATTTCTTTTCAAAGCGTTTTTTTTTCTTCCTTTGCTACGTCTACGCAACTATTTTATTGAGAAGATAAAGACATTTCGAGTATCTGCTGTAGCAGTTAGTTAAATCATTGCATTTTCATCCCGGTTACTTAATATTTATTTCGTATTGCTAACAATAAACATTTTTGGGGAAAATCCGCGAGGCCGCTGTCGCGACAAACAAGTAACACCATATATTATTACACATGATAGAAAAAGCCATACATCACTATGTTAAAACGGTTAACTATAAACAATAAGTAATACTCAGTTTACTTTGTTGAAACACAACTCTGAAAACACTAAAAGCCTGTTGGGAAGCCTTAAATGTTACACCATGATTAAAAGCCTGTACTTACGCAAGTTTTTGAAGGTTTGTTACAGAAATGTTGAATTTTAATCCAGTTTCGTTGTCTATTCAATGTGAAAATTTAATGTACCAACAACTTTGTTGCAGCATCGTCGTCCGCCATTAAAGTGGCTAAACTGAACTTATACCGGAACGCACAGCGCATGTACGAGCGGGGCACCTTTTCGAAGGGAAAAGATTCAACTATTGGTTACAGCGTGAGCTGATGGCTTTTCATTGCCTTCTTTCATCCACTGAGGTGCAAAAAGATATCGGAACAATATTTCCTATCCTCCATGTCTCCCTGTGGTTCCGTCTTTGCACCCTAAGGCGGAAATTCGCTCCTATATGGCACCTCTGGTTATAACAGTGTAGGCTTCTGAAACAAAGATTGCTTCCAGCATATTTGCCATATTGTCAGTCTGAAGTCCAATTACGTACAGGAAAATTCACTATATGGACGTCTGGCAAGTTTAGTAACAACGCTTCAACGAGTTAAGGTCAACTTGTAAGTTTTTGCTTTGCATATATGGGCTACGCGTGATGTGTGACAAGTTGGATCTTTATATAATATTTTCAGGGAGCAATGAATATAGTGGGTGACCCTAAACAAACATTTTTCGGGGGTCTTCTGCAGTCAAACCTTTTAAGCGTAAGCCTTAATGGAGAACCAGGTGTGTTGAGGTGTTGAACCACTCATTAAATTACTTGAGAGACAGAGCATCCCACACTTGTACACCTATAACAAGGTAAATAAGTGAAGGAGAAAACCTTAATTTTCTTAAACAACAGACTACTACAACTTCAGTCTTCTTGGGGCTCTTAAAAATCGGAGACCCATGTCAAATAGCCTAATTGGGCTGTTTGGTAATTGACCTCTGATTTATTTGTGTATTACAATAGGAATGAAAGTTCCGTGTTTAGTTTTTTATTTGATCTATGGATGTAACTTAAACCCATGTCACATGTATTTCAATGTTGTATCTTAAAAATTTGAACCCCTGCGCAAAAACTGATGTCATATTTGAACTCAGGATACTAAATTCATACGAAATAAGCTCCAAATATCATGCACCAAAATGACCGTTTCCCTGTGAATCGCACTATACACAATCAGAAAAGAAGCTTAAAAAGTTCTACACCAACAATACTCAATCTGTGGTCCATAGGTCGCATGCGACCTGCTAAATCTTCCAAATGTAATCTAAAATCAGTTAAAAGAAATTTTTTTTTTAAAGTTAAGTTGTGTGCTGAATTTGTATAAAATACACACAAATGTAATTTACATCAAATTTAATCGCCTAAAAAGTAGAAAGAATGAAAAACTTAGTTTCTATTTAACCCAGGATACAGTATTTATAGGGTGATGGAAAGCACCTAAATGTCACATCAAAAATAGCAAAGGTGAAATTCATAAATAGATGTTTTTAGTTTAACCTTTCACGTGACAAGTAAAACTACTTGAAACCAGTTACTTCGCATTTGCAGACTTGCTGGAGGGGAAAATGCGAAGGGGAAAATGCGAGATCACTAAACTTTCACATTTTCATCTTCTATCAATGATGATGTCCACACAACTGCTTTCAAACACGATTGAACTCTCTCTTTTTTTTTTTCATATGTTACCTAGTCTTCACTCACCAACAGTTTAGTTTTAAAAATTGCCACAAGCGTAGGAATCGAGTTTGTTTCCCATTTCCCGTGTTTCCTTTTACATGAAATGACATGATCGCGTTAGTTCATTGAAGAAAGAATTCCTAGTAACCTTTGTACGCATGTTTTCAATATTTATTCAAACTGTGTGCCTCAAATACATTATTTGCATAAGTTCTAGCAATCACCAATTATATATATATATATCGCTCTAGCGATGACAGCGAAATATCAACTCTTTTTGACCCAAATTTCTTTATATTTTGTAATTTTGTAAAAAAAAAAAAAAAGAAGGAAGAAACTTTTTTTCACATATCTTTATGCGTTAGAAACGCTTCATTAATTTGTTTAATTAAAATAAATGGGAGGTGAGAGATAAATTAAAGGTGAGATTATTAGTACATAAAAAAGTCCTAATTACTGAAAGTTTAGGCATTTTTTTATGGGTACGTTTGAGTCCCGTCAGGTTGTAAAGGGTTAAAGCATATGATTGACACAGAAACTTCAAGTTCCTTCAAAACAACTACTTGATTACCAATTTTGCTATAGTACATATTAAAATAAAAAAAGTGGATGCACACAGGACAATTATGAAATGCAAAGACTAATTTAAAAAATATGCAATATGTGTATATTTTGAACGATATGCCTTATATAGTTTTATGCTACTATTTATTTACATCTCATATTTTTCCTTCGCTTTTGAGCTGTTCGTTACAAATAAAATGCTTACCTATTTAAGATAAGTAACATACAAATAACAACGTTAAAATTGCAAAGATAGAAATTAGAATTACAAGTCTGTGCTTCGAGGTACAAAGAACGAACTTTGCAATGAAATAAAGAAATAGAGAAAGAAAAAGGAAAAAAGAGCTTATTTGAAGCGAGTAATGAAAAAATATCTGACAAAAGGGAGGGGTAAAGGGTTCTTTTCTTTGTCTTTTTTTTCGGATATTTTCATGCATAGGACCTTTTCTTGCTTCGAATTGAAACTCCGAAAGAAGATCTGCAATTCTTATTTCTACTAGGAGGCTCTGCCCCCTGCTCGTGTCGCTTGTCAACCTTCTCTCGCTTTCTGCGGTGGCTCAATGTCGCAGCAGCGGGTGACAATTGATTATTTTTTATGATTTTATCTTTGGATGACGTAAGGGCAGGGCGGGAGCAGGAGAGGGATGAGGCAGGGCGGAATGTCTTCCCCTGGATGTCCTGTATCCATCGTACTATTGCTGACTTGCTAAACATTGGCAGTTCAGAAGAGATAGGATCACAAACACACACACAGGCAGACACGAACAGGTTTCAATCATTGAGAAGAGATAAAATGAAGGGAGTCAAGACTTTCATCCATTAAACCAAGACCCCAAGTCACGTGATATATTTTAAAGCAAAGCATTGGAAGAAATCAGGTTTCTTTCACTTGTTTCACGCAAAACGTTCCAACCATTCGTCGTTGAGTGACGTGACTTGGGGTCTTTGGGTCAACTTTAGCTAAGCCAATGATTGGAATTGCTTCCTCCATTTTAATTCCTGCTCTAAGGTTTCAATAGAATAGATTTGTGCATTTTTAACGTTGTTATTTGTTTGTTAAATTTGTTATTCATTTGAAACTATTCATTTAGTTTCTCTGAACTAAATCCCCCCCCCCACCCTCTTTTTTTTCCAGTTACTGCTGCTACTATATCAAACAGTTTAGTATTGACTGTTATGGGAGTGAGAAAGAAGAAGTTGCGAACATTTCAACTGTGTTTGATATCTGTGTGCGTATCTGATTTACTCTTTTCCCTTGCTTTGCATCCAATGTCCATAGCAACATCTTTGGGGTACGACACTGAAATTATATTCAGTAAATCAGGTAAAATTCAAAAGTGCAATTTATGTATTAAAATGCAAAAATTTTCTGTTTATAATTCAGTTGATACCATGCAGCCTATTATGTAATATTTTGAGAAATATTAATTTTAAATGTTTGCAGGTTGCATGTACTTCGGCGTTATGGCGTTATTTTTTGGTACATACGATATGGTGATGCATAGTGTCATTGCTATGCTTCGATACGTTAACTTACGCTATCCTGCTCGTGGTAAGTTTTTTGTTGTAATTCGTGAAAAGTCGATATGTTTGTGAATATCGTTTATCTATATATTTTGTGTTAATTCCCGATTTTAAACTTGTGCTTAAAAAATACAGGGCGGGGGTGGACAAAAGAAATTTTCCTAAAATAGGAAGACCTAGCGTACTAACTGCTGAAATAATAGAGCCAAAATTTCACATGAATGTTTGAAGGTATGCGCTGGAGATTGGAATGATTTTTAACTACGTAATACTCTCGGTTACTTTTACAGAAAGTGAAATTCTGTAGTGTGGGCTTTATTAATTCGGCGGAAAGGCTGCTAGAGCTTTATATATATATGAGAAGAACCTTTCAACCAACCTGTAAGGATTAATTGGAATAGATGATAGGGTAAGGGATTGAAAGAGAGTAAATTGATTCCTTTCTGGCCTTTTTTTTACCCGACTACGCGTGCGCGTGCACGACGCAAAGGAGGGTAATGTGTTAATAAGTCTATGTATGCATGTCTGTTCCTATGTGGCGTTCTGCAAGCTGAACGCCTTGGCCAATTTTGGTAATTCTTACGTCAATCGATTTGTCTTAACCTTGCGAGTGTCACTAAACACATGACAGTAATCAAAATTTACCATATCAACAACCAGTTGCCATATTTTGTCAGTTTGGGATCGAGTGAGTGTTGCACACTGTGTCGCACGCTACCTGCGTGCTACAAATGCAGGTAGTTGTCGCTGCCTGAAATTTTTTGTTTACTAAGTCTACTAAATGGGGTCTCATTGACCGAGTGGTCTAAGCGATTGCTTCTCCCATTTGAGGCGGTGGGTCAAGTCACCCTCGCTCCGGATGTACTTTCCCCTGTTTCTCATGTAAATTCTTTCATGTGTTCTTTATATGTATTCTGTACTGTAATAAAAAATATATTATGCGTAACGAAGGCAAGACACTCAGATTGTAGTCCTCATCAAAATAAATCCGTGCAATAAGCACCAAAAGAAAGAGAGTCTACTAATTCGATTTTCATTGCTAACATGTTGCATTTGTTTTTGCCTTGATTCGAGGAACTGATTTTCACGACGTATACTTTCTTGAGAGGCTTTTTTAGTTTTGCGAGAAAGATTGGACTGACGACGTTTCCGATTTCGCGTCATCATGAGTTATACAGGCTGTTTATATAGCTGTGCTATGGTTGACTTAAATTCGCGTATTTTTGCCGAAGGTCAAGCACATGTCACTTTAAGCCGAGTTAGGTCCCTAGAGGGACTAATTGTCAGTAGTTTAGACCATCGCAAGTTACTTAATAAACCTCACGGTAGAAACAAACTATCCCAATGAAATGACAAGGTTTGCGAAATGTACCGTCTTATAATTATAATAACTAAGTCAATAAAAATTACCTAAAAAGTGTAAAATAAAAAAATTATTAAATAAAAACAAAAAACCCGACTGCGTAAAAACCAAAATACTAAAAAGAAAAATGTATAAGCCCAGTAGTTTAGAATATTATTAAGAACTACTGAATAACTACACCGTTGAAATAGTTTTATAGCAGTACACATATAAGACAAATCATAAATTCAAAAGCAGAATCGAAGGATCAACCGTCGGGGCCCATTAAAATTTTACAGTGTTCTTTGAATCAGAAAGGAATAGGCCTCGACGGTTGATCCTTCGATTCTGCTTTTGAATTTATGATTTGTTTTATCTGTGTACGGTTATAAAATTATTTCAATGGTGTAGTTATTCAGTAGTACTTAATAACATTCTTAACTACTGGGCTTATACAATTTTCTTTTTAGCCTTTTTGGTTTTTACGCAGTCGGGTTTTGTGTTTTTATTTAATAGTTTTTTTCATATTTAAAGCTTTATAACAACAAATATCGTTATTTTTTCATATTTAATTTTAATTACATTTGACATTAAATTCATCCGGAACATATGAATATATTTTTTAGACAATATTTTTTAAATTGAAAACAACAAAAACTCCCCCACGAAAGTTTTGATCTCTTTTACCCTATGAAAGGGTAAAATGGGCCAGCATGTGAAAATGATGTTAGAGTATTACCGAGTCTGTTTACGTATTAAAGAAGTAACTACAATAAACTCACATGAAATTATTATATTAAGCAGTATAATATTTGTGTTTTAAAATGATGCTGAAAAGGATTGAAATTGAATCTTCTAACATAGCGGTTCCTAAACTTTTTAGGCCACTGAACCCTTAGTAATTTGCTTCTATTTAAAGAAACCCCATTTTTGTTTATGACTAAAAGACAAAATGTGAACGATCCAGGAGTCAAATAATAAACATGAAAAACGATAATTCGATTATTTTCTTCTGCGTAGAAGAAACTATTGATTGCGCGAGAATTTTCGTATTTTGACAGATTAAAACGTTATACGGTGCTTTTTGCCAACCTTAATTATTTTTGGAAACTATCTGTCCGTCTGTTTGTGTTTAGCATGTATTTCTTGAGAGGTATCTAGCTCAAAGTGTAATACATGGAATAGAAAGAAACTTGGTATGCATGAGCATCTCCATGCGAGCTGGTTATGATTCGTTTTGACAATTTTACCAGAGATTGGCCCAATCGAATGATTTCCACTTTTATCGTGACTACTGTCAGTCAAACAATAACACAAGGATTCGCATAAAAAATGGTGCACATAATGTACCTCAATGGGACAGGAGTAAATAAATTTTTGACACCAATCATTTCAAAGGGCTGACACGACAGAATGATTTTCTCGTGAAGCGTTACTACTTCCTCTCGGAAAATAATACAAGAATTCAAACAAAAAACTGAAATTCAAGGGGACCTTAACTGAAAAATGTGTGGATTCGTTTTGGTTTTGGTGCCTATTACAGAGGTAGGTTCACCAGTTTTACCCAATAATGATATTCATTTAAAACAAATAAAAATTTTTGAGTGAAACTGAATCAGAAAATTGGTTTCCAGCAGATGAACGTTGAAGTGCAATTATGATTCACTAGACGACCCGTGCGGAACTCCGCACTCTGCTTCGAATTGTTTCATGCGGCATTTCTCTCTTTAAAAATTTCAAAGAAGAACATTATGAAGAAGAATTGAAAAAAGTACACGGATTTAAGTAAACGGAAAAAAATAAAGGCACAAAAGAAGGAATGTAATTTAAAGACATCAGCGACAAAACCTCGTTAAATACAACGATGTGATGATGTAATGATCGCTCACTTTTTGGTTGTACGTATTTTCAATACAAACATAAATATCATTAAAAGTGTGACTGAATGACTCGTGAAAATCAGTAGCTGTGCATGTGAGAAAACGGGTTGTGGCAAATACAATCCTGCCTATGTGAGCCTGTAACGGAAAAAAATAGGCATAAAAGATATATGTATTGGCACGGGTTCGAACTGGCGCCATTCTGATTGTCAGCATGACACTCCAACCAACCGAGCAATTTCGTTTTCGTTTTCGAGTGCTATTCATTGAAGCAATGTGTAATAAAAAACAGCCAAAAAGCTTTTTGCCAAAAAAAAGAGACCGTGCGTCTATGTTTTGTCATTAGCCAGCTGATACGCTTTAAAATTATTTGTAAAACAGGCTGCTTTAACCGCTACGGCTTGAAGGTCAGCAAATGTTTTTCTTGTAATCGAACACTTAAAATTCAAAACCGAAACCAGTTTAACTGGATGCGTTTTTTATGTGTAATTTTTCGAACGTAGAAAAATTGCAATTTTTTTTCCCGCCGAAAGTAGAGGATAAGAAAAGGATTTCTTATTTTTGAAGTTGATAACAAATTTAATGTTTTTTCATCGTATTCGAATAAATAGTTAAAGGTTTACTGGGTGAACTTTGTAATTTCAATATGGTATAGTAGTGTTTTATTTATACAAAAGGTCGAACACTGCTAAGAGCAAAAACTACATTTCAGCATACAATGAAGAGTTTTTCTGCGCAAAAAGGATTCCCTTGAGGTCTGAATTTTTTAATCTAATATTTTTTTATGCTTACATTATATTCAGTAATCTGAACGGAGTTAAAGCTTTAAAAAAAAAAGAAAGAACACCATTTGATTAATAGTCAATTCATCTGAATAATAACTGTAGCCTGCATAAAAGAGTTTAAATGCCAAGGAGCATTCCCGTCGCATTTATGTTATTGCCTTAAGTGTGTTATCTCTTGTAATGAGTTTTGTGAGGCTCTGAAAAGTTGAGCTCCGACTCTGACAATGTTTACCTCTGTTTCGCTAAATAGGGAGCGGTAATTGGTGCTAAATTGAGTTGAGAAACTTTCTTAGTAGTTTTCATTCTAACTAAAATCCGAGCCAATAACACGTCTATTTTTCACTAAACTCCCCTAAAACAGGTCAAAATAGTCAAGGTGACAGCTCAACTAACCAGAGCTGCGCTCTACATATAATGCGTAATTTTAATCTGTAATGCGTAATACTAATCTAAATTAGCTATGGCGGACCCGAAGTTCAGCTAATTTCTTGCCGAACGCTCTACCAAAAAAAAAAAAAAAGAAACTTATCAATGAAACCGAACAACTAAGCCCAGTGCTTTTAAGCTTTGTTTAAAAAAAAAAAAAGGTTTAATTATGATTTTTTTTTTTTTTTTTTTTTTTTGCCGATAGCGGTGCAAAAAATTGGAAATTTTATTAGAATTTTGAATAAAAAAAAGAAAAGAAAATCTGCATAAGAACTACAGGCCACATCAAGGTTATGCAAGAGCAAGGGGCGTTTCCGAAAAAATTGATTTTTCGACCGTAGGTCTGATTTTTGTCATTAGACAGTTCGATAAGCTTTAAAATGAGGGGTAAATCAAAGAAATCGATCGAGAATTGAGGAAGGTCTCGCGTAGAAACAAAAAACAGGCTAAAGAAATAATATAATAAGGATATTGAAGAAACATTTTTTTATTCTTGAAAATTTTTACAATTTGTTACCGCAGGCTGCTTGAACCGTTATGACCTAGATGGCAGCACGTATTCATCAGTTAGCAGCACGGTTAAAATACAAAATAAATTGAACTATGCTCTTTTTTAAGCGTAGCTTTTCGAATGTAATAAAAATGTGATAAACTATTTGTTTTTTTGCAAAAAGAAGAAAAAATATATATTTTACCCTTCAAATTGAGGTAGTATTTTTTTTATTTGTACAAAGAGTCAAAAACTCATTAGAAGAATATATATTTTAATATAGGATTTATTATTTTTTTCTGAACAAAAAACAATTCTATTGTAGTCTGAAATCTTAAACCTGTTACTTATATTTTCGCTTACATTATGCTTTAATTTTCTTACCAGAGCCAAATCTTAAAAAAAAAAAAAAAAAACAACGTACAATTCTGAAGTAATTTAGCACAAGTTTTCTTATCAGCAAGGATCGTTTCCTCCTCATTTATTCTATTCCTTCATAGTTGTTATTCACTGAATTAAGTGTTCATGTAATGCGCGATATTTCTCTAATTTTTTGTTGCAGATTGTCCGGACGTAGGCCCGAACACGCATTCTCCTGGTTACGAAGAGAACGCTCTGCCGATCAAGCTATTCAGCTCTGTCGGTCATAGCGCAAATTAAAGTTATAAGTTTTTACCGAAAACCTCATTCTGGTTCTTTAAAAGAGGTTTTTCGGCTGAAAAAACAATTTTTAGACCGTGGGTCTATTTTTCGTCAGTAGCCAGCACCATAAGCTTTAAAATAAGGCGTAAATCAAAGAAATCGATCAAGAATTGAGGAAAATCTGGCGTAGAAACCAAAAACAGGCTACTGAAATAATATATAAGGATACTTGGGATGGACAGTGTCATAGGTTTCTTAAATGAACAGCAATGGTTTTTAATATATCACGAAATAGTAGTTGCACTGCGTTTTCTTCATTGAGATTGTTTCTGGCATTCTACGTTGCTCTTTTTAAACAGGGACTACAAAAATTCAGTTTTCTTTTTAAAGCAGTTATTTTATCTCTCCCTACAAATGTGGTTACTGTTTCCCTTTGAGTAAGAATAGTCACTTCGTTCAATTCACAAAAAAGTTCACAAAATATTTATCAGCCGTCGTTCCTCTTGCAAATCATTGAAAACAGCTGAAAATATTGATGCTTTTTGCTCCAGTTGAAATATTCTCATTTCATCTGGAAGTTCATACAACCTTTTAAAAATTTTTGTTTTCGATAGCCAACATATTTCATATGGAAAAGTAGTGATGTGTATTGCCTACCCATGTCTTCACAAATCTTGCTAAATAGCCTTGACTGCGGAGAAAACGAGATTTGACACAACAAACTATATTTCTGAAGCTTCATCAAAAACCTTCCTCACGTCAGATGGTATTTATTTGATTATGCTGGCATGACGATGCAAAACACTGTGACGACAACTACTTCAATCTGGAGTAACATTTTAGATCATCGATATTGATCATTTCATTTTTCTTGAAACTAGTGGAAAATAAATTTATGCAACGGTTAACTCGCGGCGGAACCCTTCCTCTACTTCGGCGAAACCCAAAGGTTCCGCGGAACACGCTTTGTGAAACGCTGATCTAACATTTTGAATATGCTTTTTTTCAGGACAAATCTTTCTTTTTTTTTGTTTGTGTGTGTGTGTGGGGGGGGGGGGGGTACACAGAAATTTACCATTATTGTATTTTTATTATATTTGTAATTCCTTAGTATCAACATGTGTGGTTTGTCCTATAAATTTACTTGCAGGCTTTTTTCCCTTCTACTTTAAGAAAACCCATTTCCCAAAAAAAGTCCAAATTTTCTTTCTTTCTTTTTTTTCTTTTTTTCTTTTGTGAATTTTGCAAGATAGGAAAAAAAAATGTCCCCAGGTGTGTCATTCTCTTTCTCTCACCTCCTGCTTCTAAATCTACTCTCTTCTACTCGTAATTAAAAGTTAAATGACATTAATATTTCTGTGCTTTTGGCCGGAACTTGTGAAAATTGACGGACAACTGATCAAGAAATTGACGTAAGTGAAAGATTACTGTATTTTTCATTATTAATTTCCTTCTGATAGTGATAAAGATTTCAATTTTTCATCTTACTGCTTCAAGCAGAAGCATTTCTTTCTTTAACTATTACTTAACATTATGCACTTTACGCATTTGCCAGTGTCTGACACGGGTGAGCATTACCGGCAAATTTGCACATGCCCGTGTCTCACACCGACATCTTGTATCACTCGTTATTTTATTTCTAATGCCCACCTGAGACTCGTTCCAGTCAAATTTAAAAGTAGATTATAATTATACTTATTTACTATAAATGGCACGACTTATGCAGCATTTTTCACGTGTCAACCCCTTCGTGCATTTTGATGATTAGTGCTAGTTTGATAGAAATTCTTTTTATTACAAAGCAGTTGCTTGGTGTGGAGAAGTTAATATATCCATTTTTATTGAATTTTTAGCCATTCTTGTGCTTTTAATTATGAGAGTTTGATTTAATTTTCTTTTAATAACATTAAAAATAAACGTGTAATTAAATCGTTTATAATTTGTTCGTATTCCCCTTTCTTATAAAATTATCTATTGCCTCACTCCCCTCCTCCCAATACAACTTAAATTGCAAAGGTAACTTAGATTATACCTACGTATTCATTTTTTATGTTAAAAAAAAAGATCATTTTTTGACAGTTTTTCTGAAACAAATTCGTCCCTTAAGGGGCTCAGTTGTAAAGCTTATTCAGTAAGATAAAATCATCAGTTTTTGACCACCCCACTCTGACACTGCTTTAGTAGTTGACACTGCAAATAAAAAATAAATTATCGAGGGAAACACAGGCACCAAAATTTCAACTAAGAATAAGGTAAAAGGCTAGCATTGCAAATTTAAATCCATTACATAATTTTGTATTTTATGTGCAATTTTATAATCTATCTTGTGAATAAATTTCTTCTTTAGGAGTCGCAACTACCATAGTCTATGCAATGAGAATCGGCGTGTCAAGGCCAAAAAAAAAAAACCCACTCTGCACCCTTTTCCTTTCTGATTCTCATGTTTACGGCACTATGAACTTTTCCCCACATTGCTTCTGCAGCTTAAAACATTTGTAAAAACAACGTGGGGGAAAGTTCACAATGCCGTAACCATGACAAACACAGTGGGGAAAGTGTGGAGTGTGGAAAACTTTTTTGATCGTGACACGCCGATTCTCATTACGTAGACTTATAGTATGGGGTACGGGTATCAGTTACTGGTGGTTTTACCTTACCATTAATTCTATCTTTTTTATCCCCCCAGCTGAAAGGGTGTCTCACCGAAAGATAGTGTGTTTGCTTCTACTCTGCGTTTTGTATTCAATGAGCTGGTGCATTGGTCCTGTGTTTGGCTTTGGAAAGTATGAAACTTTTGAAGTCGGTTGCACCATTGCATTTGATGATGACACAACATCTGGGAGAATTTTTGTTAACTGTGCTTTTATCTTTGTTTTCTTCCTTCCATTACGTAAGTCTGTAGAAAGTACATTTAAGAAACTATTAGAAAATTTTCATAATTGGTACTTTCAAGTACAGTGAAACTTCTTATAAGTCGAACTTCGATGAGCCGAAAACTTCAATATTTCATTCCGTCTAACTTAATGGGGAATTAATGTAATTTATTCTCGATAAGCCGAATTTCGTTGAGTCGAAATATTCGAAAAGCCGAATTTTATTTCTTGACCGTCGTTAGATTTTCCTTGTTGACATAACTCCGTAAGTCGAAGTCGTTTTCTCCTCCAATAATATGAACAAAAATAAAGACTAAATTTATAAATTGAGCAGAGGTTTGTTACAAAACAAATTAACATTCAATCAAGCACATATTTTACGGATTTTGTTGCAGTTGATGACGGAATTTAAGTCACAGAGTACTTAACTGGTGAAGATATTTTTTCATGCGTAAGTGAAAATAAAGAAAATTTTTCTGGTGTTGAAGAGAAGTAGTAAAAGTAAGTAAGTTCAGTAATAAAATGAACTTCTATTCAAAATATTAGAAGAGTAGCCGATGTATTGTGCATTTTCATGGAATCCCGTCCGAATTTTCCCGACTCCTCTTTTGCAGATTTTTTTTTTTACTTTATGAGTGAAAACTTACGTTTCAGCATACAATTTTAATTTGTTTTCCAACCTATACAAAATCTTGAATTTATACAGTAATTATATTACACGTTAATTATGTCCAGTAAATATATAATCCCTTTGATACATTATTCTATCAATTATTGCTCATATTATAAATTTAATGAGTTTTAGTTAGTAGTATATTTTATTCTATAGTTTTCATTTCGTTTTCGATGACCCGAATTTTTGATAACTCGAATTTATTTCGCTTTCTTTGCAACTTCGGCTTATCGAAGTTTCACTGTACATGGTTATGAAATGAAGTTGTTTACGCTTACTTAATTCTGCAGGAAAGGATTTTACAAATAAGAATTATTTGCTAATTAAACGTTCTCCTTCATACTGAACACTTTTCTAGGTAGACTTTTGCAGTTTTAGATTGGAAAAAACACTAATTTGTTATTAAATTTAAAACAAAATTCCATTTTAATAATGTATGGTTTTCATATGCTAAACAAAAAATATCAGTATCTCAAAATTTTAAATTCTCCCAAAATCATTTTTTTTAAAATTTCCATGTCACTGTAGCGCGGAAAAGTTGCGATTGGTAAGAAAATATTTTTTTCTTTTTTTTTTTCGAAATCTGATTTATTTCTGCCGCACCGTTTTTTCGTATCTTAAACTTTCGCCTCAATTAACAACAAAAACGTTACAAAAGAATAATGCATGAAAAAATAACTATTTGGGGGGGGGGGGATTAGATGCCACTTCTGAGAGAATATCTTAGAACACTTTCGTCCATTACAAACTATCCTTTATCAAATAATTTCTGGAACACGAAAACTTATTATTTTTTTTAATGCAGCATTACTCCAATTTTAAAATGCTGGTCAAACAATTTTTAAACCGCTAATAGTTTTTTAAACAAATTCTTCCCTGAATTATAGTCATATAACGTCACAACGGAACTTTAATAATTGCTAAAGTTTTGTTTTAAATTTGTGAAAAATGTGACAAAATAGCACTTACCATTATTTTTATGAGTTTGGGGAAAATGAAAAAATGGTCTGAAGCAAAATAATCAGGAGTGCTGAACTCGGCTGGGGGAGGAGGGGGGGGTGTACCCTTGCTCTTAGGGAGGGGGGGGGGGGCACCCTTGGAAAAATCAATTACTTTTCTTAAACAGTAGTACCTGTGGCAACTTTTTTACTCAGATCAATTATTGAAGCAGCAAGGTATCTTGTCCAATTGAGAGACCGAAATACATAAATCATTCCAAGACAGAAAATGATAGAATGAAGCTGAGTGTTCCACAAATTTCAATGCGCAACACAATAATATCTAAACGAATTTAAAATTTTCTTTGTTTCAAATAATTATAAATAAAACGGTTCAGGAGATTTTTAATTGCAGAAGAAATTACTATTACTAGCTTCATGAACACATTAATGTGGAAAAATATTCTCAATGGATGAAATAACATTTGATTTTATGCTAGGAAATGTAAATATAGAAGCAATTAGAATGTGACTTTATTTTTGCGTACAAACACGCATATAATTACAAGCTAGGGGAAGAGAAAGAGCTTTGAAAAACAAGTGATTGTAAAAATTTAGGTGTGAATGATAAACAAGGAATTTTTTCATGGGCGTCCATATGCAAAATTTTAAGGGGAGGGGGGGGGGTGCTCAGATATTTTCCACATGTTTTAGAAGGATATTTTCCCGTGGAAACCGATTTCAGTACAGATTAGAGTGAATAAAATTTGACATTTTTACTTATTCAATAATGGCTGGAAAACAAATGTTTTTACATTTTAGCAAAGAAAAAAATACTAAAGCAAGGAAGTTCTAATTTCTAGGGGGGGGGGGGGGCTTGAGTCCCCACTTGCCCCCTCCCCATATGGGTGCCCTTGAATTTTTGGATGATAAAAATATAAAATTATTTTTTCAACTTTTAAAAAGGACTGTATTGCTGAAAAAATAAGTTTTTCACATGGAAAACTAATGCAAGGCAAAATGCAGTTTATGAATTTGTCCTGTGTCGTTTATATTAATAAGTTTATGGATTTTAAAGACAATAAATGTTAACAAATGTTTCACGAACTGAAACAGATGGAGGGGGCGAGGGGATCGGGTTCTAAAACCAATACATTGTAAAAAGATTTTAATATTATTGTAAATTATTTTTCTTTCTATGTTTTAAATTATTTTCTTTCTTTCTTTCAAATGCATACACAATATAGTAGAAAATATTAAACTTCTATCTATATTATTCAAAAACCTCACACACAAGAAAAAAAAAACATTTATGACTGACAGATTTTCAATATTAGAAAGAGACTAATATATTAATCAGTAGCGTGTCTAGAGGGGGAGGGGACAGCGGTCTGCCCCGGAATTGCACCCAAAGTGGATTTCAAAGTTAATAAAATAAAAAAATCTTAATTCTCTGAAGTTTTTCCCGATTTTTTCTTAAATCATATTTAATCCATTAAATGCCAACGAAAACAAAGCACAATATTGCGCTTGGACGGGGCACGTTACATATGCGTCTAGGGAAAATTTTACATAGAATTTATTCGTAATTAAACTCGTTTTTCAATATTCGTAATTAAACTCGTTTTTTAATTGCAACTATAGTTATAACGCCAAAATAAAAATAAGTTGCTGTTTCTAAAAAATAGCACGAACTTAATATTTACATAAAACATCTTTTTGAAAGAGGGGGGAGGGGGTGGAATTCGTAAATTACAGCCCGGCCCAGATGAAACCCTTGCCAAGAACGTGACTATATTATTGAATTAGTTTTTATTTCATCTTGATTAATAACAATATGAATAAAAAAACATTTAATTAATAACAAGATGAAAAATCTTTTTAAGTTTCTTTCCAGAAACATTAAAAAAATGCATTGATGTTTTTAAATTTCAAATTGAGTCTAATAAAAAAAAATTGCATGAACTATAGATCCATTTTGCTACTCCCTATTAAGACAGTTTTCAGTCATAGTTTTAACCTCGTCCCACTCTTTGCCCTCCTCATACAATAACTAAATAAATAATAATATAGGGGAAAGGGGAGGGGGAGGAGGGCACACGTGAGCAATTTTTTCCTTTTCCGTATTTTTCAAAAAATATTATCAATTTCTCAAAGTAATTCTTCATGATTGAATAATCTTTTCTTTGTGCCACGGAATTTTTTGAGATTTTTTTACAAAACATTTCTCTATTTATGCTATTTTTAAAAAATATATCTTCAATTGTTCACATGTGCCCTATAGGGGGGGGGGCATGTGAACATGTCTAGGGCACATACGAACACGATTGAAAAATGCAGGATAAGCTGCATATTTCAACGACAAACTCTTTAATATGAAACATATACGTATGTACCAATTACATTAGAGGGTTTGTAACCCATATAGTGTGCCAGATTACCGTTCAGAAAGCGTGTTATTATGAAAAGTTTTTTTTTCCCGAATTATATAACTCTGCTAACTTTAAAATTTGAAAGTTTCGTAGTGTGCTCACTGGAAAGACAAGGGAAAAAAACTTTTTTACGACTTAAAAAAAAAAGCAAAGAATATTTTATGCGTAAAGATTTTTCCTATATATTGCGTTAATAATTCATACAGAATATGAGAATGAGTTAAAAATATTTTAAATTTCATTTTTTAATTAAGTGAAAATATTTGGTCCTTTTATTTAATGTAAAAGTATTATATAAAACTAAGCTCTTGACAAAGTATTAAGTTAAAAATAAATTAAAAAGAAATTATCATAAAAATAAATAACTAAATATTTAATAATAATAAGAAGTAACAATAAATTTACAAACTGACTGTAAAAAAAAAGGAACTTTGAATATTTACACATTTTTTAACACCTTATAAATAATACCCTGCACTAATATTAACATTACGGAGAGGATATGGGAACTGTTCACATGTGCTCCTAGATGTTGTGTTCACAAGTTCTCCATCATCTAGTTTAGAACTAACTTGTAGAAAAGAAGAATTTTTAATTAAATTTAAAAAAAAAAACCTGTCATAAATTTATTTGAATGTTCACATAATGGTTTGTAATAATTAAGTTTATCTTATTACAGTAAAACCCCTCTTAACGGACACCCCTCAAAGGCGGACAATTTTTAATTCCCCAGCTCCAACGCAATTAACATTATTAATCCCCTGTCCTGTGGACACCTCTCTATTGCGGACAAAAAGATTTGTCCCGTTAGTGTCCGCATTGGAGGGATTTTACTGTAGTTAGAAAAAATATGTTTTTACGTGAAAAAGAAAGTGATCAAATTACATGAGCATCTGCTAAAACAAAGAAGCTGTCACCACAAGAACACAAACTGGCTTCATGTTCCATAAGTTTTGCCAAGATGTAGGACTGGTACGGTCTTTACTTGGAGTTTTTACTTGATGTTATCCTAGTAAAGCATTCTATGTTCACATGTGCCTCCCTTTCCCCTATTTCGAGATCTGAAAGTCAGTAGACTTTTTAAAAATTTATAATTATTGAACTATTTAAAATAAAACCGTGCGGTTTGCGCAGAAATACTCAGAAACAAGGGGTTTTTTCGTTTATTCTGAAAAAGAATAATATATTTTTTAGTAACATTTTTAACTGAACGGTTGGACCTTTTTTCTTCAAAGAACGACATGTTGACCAGTAGCGTACGTAAGAGATCGGTGCACCCCCCCCCCCCTAAGATTTATAAGTGCGCCTCTCTCCATAAGATTTTTTTAAAATTTTAATATAGTGTTTTTTTTAGAGCGTGCTCCCTTATACCTCTTGCGCCCCTCCCCCGCATAGCAAGAGTGAGGGGGTGCTATGTAAGTCACTAATGGTGACACATCAAAACAGTTTCTGTCACTTGTTCAGATAAGCAAGCACTCCAAGCAATAACATTTATGCAGGATGGAGCGCCTCCGCGCATAGCTACACCTGTCACGAAACTTCCGAGGTCAACATTTGGGGACAACCATGTCTTCAGTCGTTTTTTGGCATGAATGGCCCACAAGGTTTACAGATCTTACACCTTGTGACTTCTAGTAGTGGGATTGTTTAAAATATCGTGTGTATAGAGCCTTCGAAGTACTTCTTAGACGGCTGTAGTTCTCAATGATGAGAAACACATTGAATGGTTGTGACGATGAAACATTTTTATTGATCGAAATGAACTTCATTATAAAATTATTCCATTAATTCAACTCCAGGTCAAAAATGCAACTAACATAAAATTCTGTTTTCCATCATATCTCCCCATGTTCTGAGAATTTCTGTGGAAACCGCATCATTTTATTGTAAATAGTTCAACAGTTATGGAGTTTTAAAAAGTTTTCTGATTTTTAGATCACTCTGCATATTATTGTTATGTGGTTGCTATATGAGGAGGGCAGGGAGGGAGGCGAGGAAAAATTATGACTGAAAACTTGGTTGCAAATACTAAAAGTTTGAGATCCGTAAGGTCAAAAAATACCACATTACTTTTTACCATTTACTATTGAATTTTACAAGCACTTTTTTAAAGAGTTATAACTAAAATAAAAACTAAATTTAAAAAAAATATTTTAATGATAGAAAAACTCAAAAATATATTTTGGAATAAGTTAAAATTTTGAGATTCTGATATTTTTTTCTTTCAGCAAATTTATTTTGAGTACTTTGATGCTGAAGCTACAAAGTGATCTTAACTAAAATCTGCACTTCAAATATAAAAATTTGTTTCTTATTCGAATTATAGATTTGGATCACAGTAACGAAAATATTACAAATCACGGTACGGCACTCTTGAAATGTTTTCATAGAACTGCCACCAATTAATAATTAATTGATTCTCCATTTAATTGTGTACAATCAAGTATCAGTGTTGTGTACATAAGTAACTTATCAAGGCCTTAAAAACATTTTGCCTTAGAACAAGGAGAATATTAGGTATACCAGTTTCAAATCATCCACTATAATATTAAAATCTGTTCGCGTCCGTCTGTCTGTCTGTCTGTCTGAAGATCGATCTTCTCGAAAACCACTGCGAATCGGGAGTCAAACGAGATACCGATCAATTCGAATTTTTCCAAAGAAAACAATAGGACCAATCTCATAATTGTACGACTTTAATTAGCGGGGATATTAATTAAAACGTTAATTAACATAACGCTATTCAGGAATTTTTATTTCTTTCCTGTTGCCATTTTGCATATGGGTGAGCAAATAAAATTCTAATAATTGTGTCAAAAGAGATTTTTTTGGCTGCTGTCCAAATCTTAAAACAACGTTTCCATCTAGAATTTCAATTTTAATTAGTTTAAAATTGGTTGCTCTATTCGGATATTTATCGTCTGTCCTTTCTTATTTTTTCATATTCAACGTTCTTAACTCTTTTCAGCATATGAAAAATGTTTCTTTAGTAATGTTTATTGATTGAAGTGTAAGTTTATCATTCACCGGCCTCATATTTGGGTACATTTAGAATGTGCGACTAATTATGTTTATTTTGTTGGACTTTTTTCCGTCACATGGGTGAGTTTTCGAATTGTAATAAATCTCTTTTTCCTTCCTGTTTCGAATTTTTGCAATACAGTTTGTATCGTTAAAAGAACACGTTAAATTAAGATTGTTTGGATTTCTTTAAGTGAAACAGAGTTGAACAAAAAAGATTGTTTTTAAGTATTTTTACTGAAGCTTAATTGGAATCTGATGGCTTGATATTAAATTAATGCTTATTGGTATTTAATAAGTCTTGGTGCTTTAGTTTCACGTAATCAACAAAAAAGTGTGTGTCATTTTATGTAAAAAGCTGATTGTAATTGTACATAAATATTTCAGATATATTCTATCAGATTTAATTCAGTATAAAGTGAGCACATATTATAGTTGAGAATGCATATATTGTCTTTTGTGCTAATTGAAAATACTCATAACTTGTACTATTGATAAATATGATTAACGTTAAAGAGGTTTTTGCCAAAAATATGCTCTACTGGTGTTTTGCAAACCTTGCATTACGCGTAATTATTTACTCCTTAGCGCTTTAGAAACTGATGTCAGAATAATACAAAAACATCAATTGAACAGCTCTTTCATTTTTTAAGTAGCCCGTGCAACGCCGGGCACGCAGGCTAGTTAGTATTTAAAATGTGTTTTAAAATCGGGCTGAAATGCAAGGTGGTTATGCTGCTTATCTGAATATCAATAAATTTTTATAATTCAATAACATATCTCACGCCTTGCGAGTATAATCAATATATAGCCTCGCAAGAATTTTCTAAAGTTTGTTATTAAATGAAAAGTGATCAAATGATTGGCGACTTACCGTCTTAGATTCATTTGAGAAAGCAACGAGCAAGATATTTATTTCACTGCAACTGAAACACTAGAATACAGTACACCCTCGCTCATCCACACTAACTGAGACCAACAAAATCCGGAAAATTCGGGAAAAAGCAAAACAATAACCAGGTTTATCTTTTATTACAGCAAAAAGCAATGATTTGTAACGAAACTACATAGTACCGTTTCTCGAAAATACTGGGATAGTTGCAGTGGTGTCAGAATCGAACTGACGCTCCACGTACGCCACATCGTTTGTTAAATAAGTATTGTACTTTATTGTACCTCATATGCAAGAGTTCATCAAAATAAAAAACGAATATTTGGTTTATTTATAGTTACGTTCTTGGAATCATAATTTAAATTTATTATTTAAGTAAATATATTTTTTTAACTGTATAAACTTGATCCGGATAAATGCGGGATGTAGAAACGAGGTTCTACCGTATATTTAAAAGTATTTTTAAAAATAAATATAGAAAGAAACTACGAGTAAATGTACGTCGGGGAAGAACGATTTAAGGGAGGAAACCAGATTAGACGGGTCAAAAAAATCCACTTTTTTTTAATTTCATAAAATGGTAGCAAAAGAATTCAAAAACATGTTGTTAAAATTTCAATGCTAAATTTCGTGTAGTTCCGATGCTCGTTTTGGCTTTTTTTTTCCTTTTTTTTTCAAGCGCGTTTTCTAGAAATGACTTTTTTCCAGCTGGTGGGCATTCTAGCTCAAAAAGCTATTGATCAATCGTTAGTAAAACTTGTATAAATATTCTTTATTCAATTACAATCTATATGAACCTAACTCTGGGTTGATATTATTATAAAAAATATTTTTTTACTGCAAAAAAGGTGAAAAAAAAATGCAGAAAAACATGACATTGTAATCAAACACCTCAACACATTCAATTTTCAACGTTTATGATCACAATTAGGTTCATTAGGTTCATATTCTTAGGAAATACATTACCACTATTTCTGGCGGAAATAATTTGAAAAAATTAGAAAGTGTACTGCAAAACAGGAATAAAGTATCCTATAATCTTAAACAAATTCTGATTATTTCTTTTCTGTAAAAAAAAAATCATGAAAAACACAAAAATTTCGGCTTAATAAACAGTTTTTCCCCTTTTAATCTAAAATACGCCACGGATTCATCTTTGTTTCTAGAAACTAACTCAAGCGCTTTTTTTTAAATGCAAACGATCACTTGGGTCAGTGCTCGCCAATCTACGGCCCGCGAAGCTGATCCATATGGCCCATTCACATGTTCAATGTTACAAATCGAAAAAGAGTTTTTCGAGTCTTCCGAAACAACCAATCATCTCCATTAGGTATTACGAATGATTGTTACCAATTTTTTGCCGAATAGTCAGAAATTTATTTTTAAAGAACAATTGGAAACTTCACGTGAATAAAATAACATTTAAGTTGTAATAACAACAATTCATGGTTTGTAGTTTTATTCCCCTTTCGATTTTTTCCCCATTATGATCTAAAAAGATTAAAATGCGTTTTAATTTTGCATGTGTTCTGGCCCGCGATTCAACTTAGTATAAGGTGCGAAGCAATAAAAAGTATGGCTCAACTGACTTAACTAGTCAATAACCGTGAATCTCACTATACTGTAGTATACGAAGAAAATTCAAAGCTGCAAACTTAAAGGACATTTATTTTTTATTCTTTCCAAGAGTTAAAATAAAACACATTGTTAGATAAAAATAGAACTTCTTTAATCAGCTTTATTAGTTTGGGTTTTTAACTTGATGGAATTGCCAAGAAAACTTTAGGAAGCAGGAATACCTTCCGTTTCGTTTATCTCTCCTGCCACAAATTCGAGGAATGAGCTTTTGTGCTTTTTTTCCGAGGCAAGGGGATGCTTAACGTGGTCAGATAATCTTCTTACTATACTCTATAAAAGTGCAATTTCATTGATGTGATGCAAAGCGTTACATGCACTCCATCAAAATTTCATATTAATAACGTTTAATGTAGGTTTTTCTTTTCAAAACTTTAAATAATTGTGATTTTCCTTTTGTAATATACAGAGTGTTTCGTTTTAACCTGCAGGACCTATATTTTCGCAACCGTTGGTCCTAGATATATACTTCCAAATGCAAAAATGTGAAAAAACAGATGCAGAGTTAAGATATTGAAAGTTTGAAGTGAAAATAAAAAGTCGTCAAAAAATACAAAATTTAACTTTTTATACGGGCCCCATGTCCCCTAACTTATCTTTAGGGAAATAATCTCCATTAAAAAATAAATCCAACACAAAAGGTTTGAAATTAGTACGACCAATACAGTCGGATCCTGACTTACGCGAGGGATGCGTTCCAAGACTCCTCGCGCAAGTCGAAATTTCGCGTTGTGGAAAAGCGTATGTTAATGATTTTTTTATTGGCATACCCAATTATTTTAGACAATTTCAAACACTACTAAAACTGTTTAAGACCATTTTTAACTATATATTATCGTTTCTTACATAAAAAGCGGAATTTTTAGTTTTTTACTGTATTTTTGAAAAAAAAAGTTGCATTTCTTCAACATAAAATATACTGTTACGATGCACAAAATCAATGATCAATGTGACAGATAGACATGAAATAAAACAGAACAGTACGTACAGTATGTACTAATAATAAAGCGTCGCACTACAATAGTACAGTATTATTGTAGTTAAATTTATAGCTTAAAAATTGAAGATGATGATTTATGCTGCTCAATCTCAGGCCGTTATTTTAATACATTTTCAAATACAGTAGCTTCGCATGAATTGTATAACATTTCCATCCATGGTAAAACACCTCTTTCACGGTCTCTAATATCCACAATTAGAGATGAAAACGGTCGGAAAAAAACCGGAAAATTTCGGGAAAAAACGGAGAAAAACCGTTTTTTTCCGAAAGGGTTAATTTCCACTCCGGAAAAATTGAAAAAATGATTTTTTTTTCAACTTTTTAGGAAGTTTTAACTGAAAATTTCAGCAAAAAGTGATTAGAAATTTCGCATACTTAAATTCTGATGCAATTTCCTCCCCCCAAACCCTCTTTGTATGTTAAAATACTGCGTATAACTTTGATAATACAAGTTGTTGTAGGATAGTATAATTTGCATATAAATCAAAAAACATTTAATACTTTTTGCAAAAAATCCATATTCTTAGTGAAGAATTTGTATATATATTTTCCTTCTTCAAAAAACAAAGAAGCATAGCTTTAATCACAGAACTATGTTTCTGCTGACTGCGAAACAAATGTACAGGGTGTGACAATAAAAAACACGGGCAAGCAAATATCCCTGTAATTTTATTAAAAATAAATGCATTTTTAAAACACAAAAAATAATAATATGAGAATACCTTTAACTATTAATAAATTAATTGGTTTCAAACTGGTTGCCTTTTGACGTAATACAGAGGTGCAACTGCTTATTGAAATTTTCATTCAAGGACTGCAAGTCCTTTAATCAATCCTATTTCCTAAAAAGAAACGGATCTAGAGAGTCCAAAATTTAGTGCAGTTTAGAATAGACCCCCCTTGGAGTGTCTTCAGACCAAATCCTATTGTTTTGAAGGTTTTGAGCTGGTTGAACGGTAAATCAGTGAAAGATATCTCTTTCAGCGAGGACTTGCGGCCCGTCTCAAAGTTTCTGGCACCTTTGGAGCCCATGCAAATGCCTGAACTTTTTGGAACTCAAAAAACTTCTGTTTGAGTTGTTTTTGCCCTTAATCGTGCTTATCGGTCACAAATTCCCCCATCTTACAAACTACTTCTCTCGTGAAAACCCAAGGGTTTCATTGAGCTCACTTTTGGATGGCCTGACTATTAAATGAAATGTTCACTGTTCATTTTTATACACTTCTGGACATCGACTATCATTTCCAAGCCACTTGAAACGGCATACCGCATCAAATACTGTTTGCCGAGGCACCAACAAGCAAACGAACTGTCGTTCTACTTGGTTAAACAACTTTAAAATTTCAGGTCTTTTGCTTAAAATTGTAAGAAAACCGAAAAACAATACATAAACTAGGAGATATAGTGTAAATTATTTTATAATAAAGTGAGACAAAAATAAATAGGACGCTCATTTCAAAATGAAATTACTTTACTTCCATTCAATGATGCAATCTTTGTCCGATTTTTTTTTTTTTTTTTTTTTTTTTTTGCCGCACCCTGTGTACTTGCTGTGCTAAGCACAAATGTAGAATCTCCAGTTGAGCTCAAGCTGAGATATTGTGTTTTAAAGTTTGGCTCTTCCATATATTTGATTCAGATGTCTTTTTCTCTCTCTTTTATTATATTTAAGAATTTTTTTAAAAAATAGTCCCTGATTAAATGATCCTAAAACATTTTATTTATTGAGTAAAATATAAAACAGAAAAACTTGGTTATAATACCTCAGTTTTGTTCAAAAGTGCAGGTATGACTACTTTTACTACTATGCTAGTCATGACCCCAAGCGACGGTCACGGCTTAGAACGGCCGTATGAATAAACTGAAACTCCGGTTTAAGTTTTGGTTCAGCTTTAGAAACCATTACGCAGTTTTGTTTTGGGGTTTCTGTTGGAAAGAAAGAGATAAACCAAATTAGTTTTGATTTAGACTTAGATTGGACTGGAAAAAATCAAAACTCCCTAGCTTTCATTCTCAGACAGCAAAGTTACATTGGTAAGGAAGGGAAATCATACTTATTTTTCTTTCAAACAATATCAATCATTCAAAAAATCAAAAAATATCAATCATGTTTGAAAGTCAAAAATTACAATTATTATTTCAAGTTTCAAAGGCAGTCTAAAATAGAAAATGTAACTGTTATGATTAGACACACCTAACCCCATTATAATTGGTTGAACGACGACTTGACTTACTTTTGGTGTTGGATCAAGAAAGCTTTCAGTTATAACACAAAAAGTTTTTTTTTTCTAATTAAACTTACCTTCATGTGTATTTCTGTGAAGCAGAAAAAGAGGATGTGTAGGTTGCATATATTTTTTTTTATGCTTAACCCTTTATCTGTTCCAAGAAACACAGAACTATCAAGAAACCATATTTTTTTCATAAAAAAATCAATTTTTCCATTTTTTCCCGAAAAAAACCGGTAAAAAACCGTTTTTTTTCCACCACTTCAAAATTTCCGGAAATTTTACATCTCTATCCACAATATAAAAGCAGCTTCCAATATAATATTATTAGCATTTTGCTTAGTTACTACTCTGCGAGCTTCATACTAAACATGATTTTTTAACTTATACGGATTGCCTTTTATTGAATTTTACTTGCACGTACGAAAGATTCACTCATATCACGGGACGCGGAAGCGTCCCGCCCCGCCAAGGAAACCAAACGTCAGTAGCCAACAGAAGCAAATCCACCGCCAAAGACGAAAGAAAATAAAACGACCAAAAACAAGATTACGCGACAGAACGAATTGGGGTTTTTTGGGTTTTTCACCCCTCTGTATCTCAGCCCCATAAAGACCCCCGGAGTTGATTTTTGGTACACTCAATTTCTAGTGGCCACTGACGCCGTAAATCAAAATACAATGCCCTAGACCATCAGGGGAGGAGGTATTAAAGTTATAAAATCGCTGTTCAAAAAAGTTTTCGCTTTCTTTGACAGGGCTACAGCCTAGACGAAAAAAGGAATCAAGCTGAAATTTCGCACACACATTCCTTGTGCCCTACTTATGTGCCTTTTGTGCCATTTGACCCCCCTCCCCTTCCCCCCTCGTTTTTACTCCCCAAATTGTACCTTCCCTGGGTTCTATCACAGCCCGCCGGGGGGCTACGGTAATGATTTTTTGTATACATATTCTTGGGGGGCCATTGAGTACATATACAAAAATTCAACCCCCAGGGACATCATGGGCCGGAGTAATTAAAGTTTGAAAATCACTAATTTTCCCTAAATTCTTATGTACTTACTCTCAGCTCATAGGGTTTGTTTTTCTCGGACTGCAATTGCAAGGTTAGAACAGATCTAACAGTTATTCCAAAGTTGTCTTAGGAAATGAAATTCAATCAAGACTAAAACAGATCCAACAGTTGCAACTAGACTTTAAATCGCGGATATCACAAATTTGCCACAGCGACTGCGCATGCGCGCAGACTTTGCTCATTGGGCTTTCTGTTTTCAGATTCTATGTTGTTTGTTTATACTTAAGCAGAGAAACAAATTAATGAATGAGATTAGAATGCTGTCCCCCTCCCCCCAGTTTCGCCGATACAAAATTTCTTTTCTTCCTGTTTTTCAGTTTTGATAAATTTATGGAGGGAAGAAATTTTAAATGTCGGCGCGAAACTGGGGTTAAATGATTACAATATTTTACGTGACAAATTATATGAAACTGTACGCATATGAATACGGCACATATAACTTTTTAATTAAAAGCGAAAAATAACACTTTTTTATTGGTTTGCTTATTTTCTAAATTAATGGATTTTTCACAAACAATACATAATGAATTGAAAATATATGAAATTCGTGTGTGGATATCCGTGCTTTGCAGTAATTTGTTAGCTGAAAAAATTTTTGCAATTAATTTAAGCAAGACTTTTAATGAGCTTAGTCCGCGCGCAACATGCGCATTCGCTATGGCAAATTTGTGATATCCGCGATTTGACATCGAGTAAAGTTGTATAGACCTTCTGACACATTCAAATTTAAAATATTTAATGGCTTAGTTTTTTTTTTTTTTTGCTTGGTGATTACATGCGTTATTTCGTTTTTTAAATGGACTTTTAAACAAAACTAGGCATTAAAAAAGACAAAGACTTCTATCAAGAAAAAGATAAATCACCAAACAATTAAAATTATCCCATAAAACGTAAAATAATCCATGATTTAAGAAAAAATGTAATTAAACAAAAAGTGAAAAGCTAGATTAAAATAGCCCTCAAGCTGTAAAACATTTAAAGAAACCTTCATGAAAATGATGAATAATCTGTCAAATAAAGAAACTGTAATAGAATTTATTGCGAAGTTGTAAAATACTCGAAAGCAATATAATTTAAAATATAGTATTTTATTATCCATGAAATTTTCTTTGCAACAGAGAGAGGATACAAGAATTGTAATAAAATTTAAACGCCCAATTCTCGCAAAATGAACATAGAATCTTAATAGTCAGAAAATAACTTGACGTAAAATTAGGCCCCAAGTAACACTGAAAGGTTACGTCATCGTTACATCACGTTGCAATTAGTTGAAACATCGTTACCGTTTCCCACGCAACGTGATATCACGTTGCTTTATCGATTCGTTACAAAAAGCGTAATTTTGAAACGTTACATCACGTTGCAAATTTCTTAAATTTGTAACGTTGACAAACAGTTGCAAAAGAAACGTTACTTATCGTAACTTTTCGTTGCACCTTGCCTCGTCTTCGGCAACCTCCGAATCCTAGTGGCCATTTCCAGTAAACAACTTTTGGCTTGCTATGCCGCCATTGTTTTGCAGCTTCGCAATCGCGATCTCTCATCACTTTCAGCGGTAAGTACTTTGTATTATTGTTAGTGTATTATTGTTGATATACTTATTTAATTAAAAAAGAAGTGTCCCAAGTAACATAAATCGCGTTACATCACGTTGCTCTGAATCGTTGACATCACGTTATTGGTAACGTTGATAGAGCGAAAATATGTCTCGTTGCAAAACGCAAAAGCAACGGTTTTAGTAACGTTACATTAACGGTTTCAGTAACGTTACATCAACCTTTATTTATCACGTTACATCACGTTGCTTTTAAACATTGTATTAATATTGTTTTTTTTTTTTCCCCAAGCTTGAATAAAGTTTTTTTTTCCTTGGTGAGAATGGAGGTGGATTCATTGAACCCTTAATTTTTGATACAATAAGTATTCTGTATTTTGTGCTTTATTGACTCTACATTTATGACTTTTGCTTTCATGATTGTGTTTCTCATTGTATGTAGTAGTAACTGTATACAGCTACATTGCAATAGTCCTGGAGGCTAGAAAGCAGAGGCTGTTGCTAGAAAGACTTGGGAATGTTACCTGTATCGGAAAGAGCCGTTTGAATGTGGAGCTTAAATTAGTAAGAGTAAGTTCAAACAATATTTCTTAATTGCGAAACTTTCTGTGAAAGTTAAACTCATTCCATACAGTGTTGTATAAAATGTTCGCGATTGTGATGAGATAATACCTCAGAGGAAGCATCCCGGGATGAGCTGGTAATCCGGCCACTTTTTTCATTGTCACGTGGCAGGTCTTTGCATTTCCCTTGGAACGATAAATCAATGGTTACTTTTGGTTTGATAAGTTTGAATATTGCAAAACTTTTTTTGCCGAAAAAAAAGAGAAAGAAATAAAATAAGAAGTGATAAATAGTATTCTAACTAGTCTTAGAAAAGAATTACTCACTTTTGATGATTCTTCTATCTTAAGACAAATTTCATTATTTACAACGATTCTTTTCCAGCTGTGTCAGAAACGCATGCTAAAATTTCACAAAATTTTCGTTAATTTGACGAAAAATTTATTCGTTGCATTTTTTACGAAGACATTTTGTCAAATTACGACGAAAATTTCGTGATATTTGAGCATACATTTCTGAGAGTGACTCCACTGATATTCAACTGCGGGACGGATTGTCAAGTAAAAATTAAACAAAACTTTTTGGATGTTGACTGGTGGGAAGCAACCTTGTGCTGACTCTATCAGATATTTGTTTCGAGGACACGCTTCATTAACTTTTTTAGGGCACCGCCATGCTATGTTCCCTAAAATATACATCAATTTCACTTTAGCTTGAAACAAATAGTGAAACCGCAATGGCAGGCTCTTCACCATTAGATGCTCTAATGTTAATATTTGAAATATAGGGTTGCTTCGGGCAAGTAGCTTCATCCCGCCCTACCCCCCAAATGAAATATGTACAATGTACATGACTTTTACAGATTTTTTACATTGGTCATGTCGTACTTCATCACAGTGATTCGTTTTATATATGTTTGCGCTTTATGCAACTTTTTTCCGTGTCATAGAACTTACATCAAATAAATTTTCTGAAAAACACCTTTTAGAGAGTTCAAGAAGTCGTTCTCAAAGAAGTGTTTCCAGGTTAGTTTCTATTTTCGTTATAATCTTCATTGGGTTTTAACGCATAGTTAAATGTGAAGTGAATAGGAATTTTTTCAAAAAGTATTATTGATAAGTGTTTAAAAGTAGGGGTTCTACTTACCCAGTAAATTTTCCCTACCCGGGGTAATTTGGCCATCTCATTATGGGTTAACAAGGTCCCTTCGTAGTGGTGACAAATTTAAAGGAAAAGCAACTCTGATGAAGAAATTTCTATGAATGAAATACAAGATAATTTTGAAGAACTAGATGCAATTTATAGTTTTGCTACGAAAGCTGGTGGCATTGTGTTTGTGAAAATTGCTTTAAAAAACCCTTAAGGCATCATGTATGTCTAATTTTGGGATTCGATTATGCAATTGAAGAAACTACTGCTAAACTTGTGAGAAAAGATAGAAATAGCGGCACTTATTGGCCTGATTCGGATGGTGTTGGGATTATTGCTGAGTTTGAAGTGATAATGATTCTCTCCCAGTCAACTTTAAATAGTCGCTGCTATTAGAGTGTTTCCAATTTCGTTTTCAATTAAAATGTTTACAAAGCAACAAAAAATTTTCTTAATCAACTGTATCATGTTAATTTAAGACAGAGTTATATGTAAAAGTAATATGTAATCCTATAGGTTTTTAATAAATTTTACAGATGTAATTGCTTTGTTTTTTGTTCAATAATTTTCCGTCATACAGATTTAAATGTCAGTAGGTAGCCCAAAAATGGTCTTGATAAAGTGTAAATCATACTAAAAATTTACACTTTATCAAGTAAGACCCACTTTTCATTTTTTGATATGCTCACTTTTAATTTATACAAAAGGTAGGGGGCCTACTTACCTCTTTTTATGGGGTAAGTGGGATTACCCATCTCATTTAAGAAAAAATTATTATTAAGAATATATGATGCATTATTTTTGGAAGCAATGATGAACTTTTGTTTTTTAATATAGTCCAAGATTAAATAAACCAATAACTTTAAACTTTTTTGTTTCAAAACTTTTGTATAAGGTTTCAAAAATTAAATGTTCTAAAAGGGGGTTACACTAACCCCAACCAACCCTACTTTTATTTATTAAAATGCGAATCACAATAACATAAATAAATTTGTGAAAAAAATAATTAAAAAAAGATTGTTTTAAAGTTATTTTTAAAGCATGAAAATCGCATGGCAAAAGATTCAAATTTTTTCACAAGCATTTCGTAGACAAGTAGCACCTAACAGCAAATTATTATTATTTTTTTACTTGCTACATTATTAAATTATGTTTATTTATTTGTGCATAAAAACTTAAGATTGATAAACTATTTTTGGCTTTTTGTAAAAAGTACTCTACTTATTACTATAAGATTATCATGCTAATGTTTGATCCTTTGAGACATAGTGACTTCTTTTGAGGTCACCTAGCCCAGCGATTCTCAACTAGTGATGTTCCGGATATCCGTATCCGTATCCGCGGATATCCGAGGGAAAATAAAGATCTGTATCCGTATCCGTATCCGCTACTTTTTTGACGGATCTTAAACAGATCTTTTCTATTCTAAAAATTCTTAAATATTTGAATAAAAGACTTTAATTCCGTTTAAATTAGGTTTTATTCTCTATTTAAATTATAAGGTATCATTTCAGAAGCCAATTTGCAGCACACGTTGCAAAAAGAAATGTGTAATAAGCTTTAAAAGTGTATCTGTGTGTCTATTTGTGGCATCGTAGTTCCTAATCAGATGAACCGATTTTGATAGTTATTTTTTTGTTCAAAAGGTGACTTGATCGAAAGTGTTCTTAGCTTGGCCTCGTTTTCGCAGAATTTTAATCACCGGAGATATTAATAAAAACCGACTTAACGTTTTTCAGAATTATGGTAGTAAAAACTTACCGTACGTTAAAAATATTGGCCCCAAATTGAAAGAACTAAGTTTTCTGCGTTTGATAATTGTTTGGAACTTCGAAGTTATATACAATAAAAGTTATAATCTTCTTAATTAAATTTTAAATGCAATTCTAAGCCTTTATACGTGTGATCGGTAGCTATTTCATAGTCGAACAAGGAGAAAAAGCTTAAAATGATTTAAAATTTCAATCCGCTGTCAGTTCATATTTGTTAACAATGTGTGTTCTAACCCGCAGAATCCATCTCAATATCAGGTCGGCCCTCTGAGACATGTTTTTTTTTTTTATTTTTAGTTTAATATTAGTTTCTGTTATTGATTTGGGGTTTCTGTTATTCTTCATTTTGGTTTTTCTCAGCATTCTTTAAAACAAGTGAGACTAAATTCTCTATTTACTGTTTGTAAAGGTATTTCCGGCTCTGTTATTCTTTCGGTCGGAATAAGTTGTGTGGAATGGGTCACCGCTGCATTTATGCTGAAATAAAATGCGAAAAATTATTTCTAGCCTATCCTGTAGCAGCTTTACACTCTTGCTCATGTATCCTACATCTACCGAGCAAGCTAGAAATAATTTTTCACATTCTATTTAAACATTAATTCAGCGTTGTTCCATTCCTTCCAACTCTCCCTCAATTTTAACGGACATTTCTTTAAAGAGTAAATCATAATCTTGATTATATTTTCGCCGTAGATGACATTTTTTAAAGAAGAAGTGTTATTATTCTGACGGGAATACCTTCCGTAACAAATTAAACACTTGGATAGTTGAATTGGGTAAAACAAATTGAGATCCGTATCCGTAGATCTTGACCCTAATGATCCGGATCCATATCCGCGGATCTACTTTTTTGACGATCCGGCACATCACTATTCTCAACCGGTGTGACGGTGGACCGGCACCGGTCCGCAGAACATTTTAACCGGTCCTCAGTGATATGTGTGGGATCGTTCAAATTGCATTTTTTCCTTAATCCAAAAAAAAAAAAAATAATTATAATATCCTGTACGACATCCTTTATGTGAATTTTTTTATTGATTTTTATCTATGTTTATTTTTTATGAATTATGAATAATTAGTACTATAATTATTTACCTTATTCTTAAGATTCAAATATTTTTTGAAACATCTCTACAACTCCAAATAAAGTTTTGTTTATATATTTATTAATTCATTTTTTATTAATATTATTGTTTTCAAAAAAAAAGGGGGGGGGGGGAGACCTCAGCCGTTAGCAAAATTTTTTCGCAGGCGTGTAACAGTCCTAGTTTTTTTTTTTTTTTTTTTTGCCAAATGAAAACAGAAAAAGAGGAAAATGGGGGGAAAAACCTCACTAGTCGTTAAAACATTCAGATGTTTTTAACAGTCCGCAAATGCAAGGGGTTTTTTTTTCAATAAATAAATAAATGAGCAGAAACAAAAAAAGGAAGGAAAAAAGTAGGAAAATCATCACCGGTCCGCGATTTTTTTTCAGAAGCTCTCACCGGTTCGTGGATCAAAAAAGGTTGAGAAACGCTGACCTAGCCTATTATTTCTTTTCAGCTAACTCTTGAAGCAGCTGTGTCGGTTGGCTGAAAAAGAAAGAAAACAAAAACGAAAGAAAGGTCTAGGTGACTCAATATAAATCCACTGTACCTTAAAGCATAAAGAGTTTTGTTTATTTTGTTGTAAAGTACATACAATTAAAGCATTGATGTACATAAGAACGTCTCTAGAAGAATAAAATCTTTATTTTTTAATTTACAACATGATGAATTTATCATGAACAATTTGAGGCAGTGAGAAGCAAATGGATGTAAGTGGACATTCTCAAGTTTTGAGTAAAACGCGCATAAGGTCCTAGGCTTTCATTGAAATTTTTCTAAATCATGCTGTATAACAGCACCTACCAAGGCTATTAGTACTATCTCTTGCCCCAAGACAGAGGAGAGATTCAGCTACCATTTGTCCTGGTTATCTACAATTTTTTAATTTTGGCACTTATATCTCTTTGCTTCTTACTGCCTCATTTAATGATTTTTCTTATAGTCAACTTCAGCTATTGCTGCAGCTTACATCATTGCATGGTTTCCTTACGCAATCGTCTGTTTGAATGGAACTTATGGGGACCCTGAAGCTATTCCTTGGACGTTTAGAATCATCGCTGCTTTGTTTTGCAAAACTGCTACAACTACCAATCCTATTCTTTACCTCTTTATGTCAAAAGGATTTCGCAGAGAAACTGTCGAGGTATAAAAATTTTGTTTATTTTAAAAATAATTTTTTAAAGTACTGCTTGAAATGTTTGGTTATCCAACCGTTTTTGTATACCATAGCAAATATTTAGTTCAATGAAACTGTTGTGAAAATAACATGTTACAGCATAATTCAATCATTTGCAGTTTACTAAGAATGTGTCACTGTGTAAAGATGGACGTTTAGTTCAACAGTATTTTTAGCCCTCAAAATTATGTGTGGTTTATGAATAATAAGCAATGCGCAATGTGATTCAAGCGAAGCACATTAAATATGTAAGACATTTGTTCATGTATCATTAACTTAGGCATCAGATAAATCAGTTTCGTAACTATGTAGCATAGGTGACACCTGGGGCGGGAATTTGTGGTGTCCCTCCCTCCCAACGCAAAAAAGAAAAAAAAGATGGTTTTAATGTTCTGTGAAAACGTGAAATTCATACAATTTTCAGAAACAACCACTCATTTGTGTTATTATGAAATTTTAAGCGGCTGGATGTTCAAAAGACAAATAAAAACTATGAACGCTCACTGGTAGGTCTAAACTTTGACAATTTGAACTTGAACCTAGTCTTGAGTATAATGTTCACTCCATGGATGTTCTCCATGTTAAAGTGGGGTCCGGAGGTTCATCTCCCGGATAATTTTCAGATTTGTAGTCTTAAAAATGCATTTTAGCTTTATTTTTCAAAAACTTACAATTCCACTTCGGGTGTTACCCCCCCCCCCCCCCGATGGGTGTAACCCGGGGCGGACCGCAACATCAAGTAAAATTTTAACCCAGTGATCAAAAATACATCAAAATATATCAGACGAAAGAGAAAAAAAAGTTAGAAGAAGAGAACCCATGAAATAAAAAAAACTCACTTCCTTTCCTTCAAGAAGTACAAAAACCATAAAACGAGCGAAAAAAGGTGAAAAATGGTTGCCAACAAACAAAATAATGCCATTGCTTTAAAAAAAAAAGAGTTCTTTAAACGTCAACTAACGGACGTTCTAATCGACTCTGAAAGCTCGAACAAAGTTCATCTTAAAGAATATTCTCAGACCTTTCGATTAGTATAAAAAAAAACATCGTACGAGGAATTTTAGTGCCAAAAATAGGAAATTGATGCGAAACGTTTGCCTAAAATTGAAGCAAAAAAATGACAAAATCCATTAAAAATTGTTCTACGGATTAGTTTGTTTTTGTTCTTATCTCTTATTTTCTGTGCAACTTCAACGAGTTAAGAAACATTTAAACTCTATCTATCTTACATTACCGAAGATCTATATTGTAGAAAATTTTCTAACATTTTTCGTTGATTTAATATTCGGCAGTTCTAAGAGCAAAAGTCTTATCTGCATCTGAGTTCAAAATGAGAAATTGCCGTTTAAAGTTTTGAGCCTCCATATATTTGATGCAGATGAAGCTTTTTCAGAATTTTTTTTGAAAAGTATTCCCCATTCACAAATGACCATAAAACATTGTATTTGAGTAAAATATGTGACAAAGAATCAATTGGTGACCGTAACTCAATTTTGATAAAAGTGCAGTTACGACTTTTGTGCTTAACACGGCAGTATTTTTGATAATTCTTCGTTCTCTTTTTTTAGTTCTCATTATTCTCGCAATTATTTAAGTTTCAATTTCGAAATCAAATTTTATTCGGGAGAATATAATCAGTAACTGATGTGTCTCCTAATATCCGGTTAAAACTTTATTGCAAAACAGTATTGGATATAGAGGACTGCCTAGCCTGTGTGTGAGAAATAAAAGGCATTCTAGAATTTCTTGAAATGAGGCATTAGAGCTGAAGTATGGATCAAGTTCATTCCAACTTCACTTATGCTTTGAACGCGTGCCTCATTTATGAACGTAACATTTCATTGTTACATCCATTACGTTCAGAGTTAAAGTGAATCAATTCAAAATTAACTTGATCCACTTTAACTCTGAATGCCTCAAATAGCATTTTCTCCTTTCTTCTGTCTATTAGAGATAATCTTTCATTTATTCTTCACCTATATTGAACGAAATATGTTTTAATCGCATGTGGGCAACGAACACAGCTTTTTCACTCTAGTGGATTATAATATGAGCTAATCTAATCTATTTTCTCCACAGACTTTGCAAATCCTGTTGAAGTGTAAGCACCCCAGCATCGTTTCAAGCATTCTATACAACTTTTCGCAAAAATCATCAAGTCACCCATCGTCATCCCAAATTTCTCTTAGATCATCCTGGCTAAGTAAACAAAGAAAGGATCATTGTAACTTCCAAAAGATTATTACAAGTGGGTCATCGTCAGGTGAACAAACCCATTATTTGTCAAACATTGCCGAAACACGAGTCTAGTATGTACTAGATGCCGAAGATTTTATAAACGAAATTAATTCAATAATATACAATTTGTTTATTTATTTATTTATTTATTTATTTTTTCAGTTAGGCATGACTCATAAATCTTTTAGTTTTCCATTTTGTAAGTGAAGTCGCTCAAGCTATTTCTTCGAAAGAATTTTGAAAGTTTTAAAATCTACATACTTTTTAGAAATTCAATAAAGCACATTTTGGAGAAGGAAATTATTGATAAATCGATAACAACTAAATCATCCTTTCATCTCAGCAGTTAATATCATTGTACTAGAGACAGCAAGTAATATGTATTATGTACTAACATTGTATGTATTTTTTAAATCATCACACTAAAACATGGTGATGTACACTATGTATCGATCTATAGATTAATTAAAATCTGTTTCAACTGTTTTACATTCACTTGAAGTGTTTTGTATTCATTCTTAGGGGCGCCCCGATGGGAGATCACGGGAGGGCACCGTGACTTTCCAAAAGTTTCCTTTTTCGGCAAATTTTGTATAGCAATTCGGCAAAATTATCATCATTCGGAAAACTTTCGAGTTTTATTCGGTAAAATTATCATCATTCGGCGAAGTTTGGAGTTCTATTCCGAAAATTATCATCATTCGGCGAAGTTCGGAGTTCCATTTGGAAAATTATCATCATTCGGCAAAACTTGGTGTTCCATTCGGAAAATTCAGAATTTCCGCCTTCCCAAAAATTTGAGTTCGGGGCGCCACTGTTCATTCCTTCAATTATTTCTCGACGATGAAACTGTCTTGCTTAAGAGACCAGTTTTCTTCCCTTAAGCAAGACAACTTGTGAAGATATGACATAATATTACATTTTTTTACTCGCCCCTCCCCCTTCCTTTACCACCTAGGTCCTAGATATACTTTAAGTTAGAAAATGTATTCAAGTTAAGGTTACCTTGTCGATATTCGACTTCATTTTACAGGTGGCAACGTATGTCCTGTAAGCAGAGATGTTTTACCAGGATATTTTTCAAATCGTGAAAATACTCATGTGAAATTCATTTTGGAGGAGTTAAATAAATACAAAAACAGCAGAGTAGGGATCAATTTTATTTAAAAAAAAAAAAAACTTTTTAAAGGATGAAATGGAAGATGGCACAGTCAAGGAAGGGATGGGCACTGCATTTTACTTTTTAACATTTGGAACGTTTGACATTTTGAATTTAAAAAAAGAAAGAAAAGAAATGTAAGAAATATAATGTAATAAATTTTAACAAATTTAAGCTACCCCCCTCCTCTTCCTCAATTTCCCATGATGCTAAATATTTATTTAAAATACAAAGCGTGAAAATACTTTTAGTTATATTTTTAAGGCTTATTGTACACTATATCACCAAAAGTATTGGAACATTTTCAAATATTCATTTCTGCGAATTTCTCGAAAAATAAAAGCACAATTGTTCCGTAAAACTTTTATTACATAAATGGATAAAAGCAGCTGCCATGTTCCAATGAAAATTAAATCACCCATTCATAAAGCGGATCAGCAACAAATTAAAGAAACAAAATGTTTTTGGTAGTAATTCACCGTCAATAGCTGAGAATAAGTTGTGAATTTCAGAAGTAAATTTACATACTAAGTACAGTAATTTCTTTGATTTTCGTGAAAGTATCAATTACTATATTCGCGAAGATATAAGCATTTCTTATATCTCTGCGTTTAGTGAGGAAAAATCGTGTGAAGAAAATTGGAATTTTTGAAAGGAATGTTAATATCTTCGTAAGCGATACTTTTATGAAAATCTATAGAATACATGTTCGTAGTAAGTAATTTAATGTAAGAAATTTATAGCGAATTCCCAGCTTTTTACGATGCAGGGTCATCAAAAATCTTTTTGCTTTTCTTCAATTTATTTGCGTGTCGCCTAAACGCGCGAAGGACTGAATTTTTACTGGAAAGTGTAAGCTGAAAGCATTTTTGTTTTCGTTTAGGAAAGTAACAAAACAATTGCTCTGGTGTTTCTCGAAAAATTGGAAAATATGTAAAATTTTTAATGGTGTCCCAATAGTTTTTGTTATTGTTTGACTTGATTGGATTTCATTAATTTGGAATCTCTCGGAGCAATAGGTTTCTCACACACAGAAGGTGCTAGATTGCTTAATTTGGGCACCCAGCTTGATGAAAAAAAATACTGAGCTGAGCTCTTATGCTGAGAGGTAGGAAGTATAGTAAAGGGAGGGGGGCGATGAGCTTTGCGGGGGGTTGGAGAGGCTTTGCCACCATTATTTTTCAACTTGTCGGATTTCAGTTTGTTCAAATATACGTAGATCGGCAAAAATCTTTCATTAATTTTGATGTTTTCCAACTAGATGATGTAATTATCACCGTCCCTTTCCTCCACGCAAATTATAATGCCGTCATTCATCACATCTACGAAATTGATAATTCAGATAGCGGCGCAAAAAAAATTGCATTTTAAAAGAGAACTCCTTTTTTCACCGAATTTCGCAGTTCAACCCAGTTGCGTTACATTTTATTGTGATATTTTAATATATTAATCGCCATTTTGATAATCTTTTAATAATCATTAACAAAATTAAGTATTTTTACAAAAAACAATGTTTAAGATAAGCACTCAAAAAATATTTTTTACTCTGCAAATAACTCGCTTGAATTCGAAATAATACGGCTATTAACTAACTCCAAAGCATCCTCTCAAAATTTCTCGTAGACGAGTGATTCGTATGGCATTGAACACACACACAACAGTAAACTTCCGCCTCGCCATCATTTGTTCTAATTTTACATCCCAGTATCTGGCGGAGCTCCAACAACATTCTAATACTCTTAGGAATGAAATGCTCGATTCTTCTAAAATCCCCCCGTTCCTAATTTCGAGCTCATCTACCTCTTTCCCTTAAAAAGAAAAATGGAACGCTGTTGGCCCTGACATTCACCAGTTCTCACTTTTTTTTTTTTTTTGTAGAAGTAACTCACTCAATCTATGTCAAATTACCTTATGTAACTTTAAGTGATTTTTTTTTTTTCATATTTGTTGGTCGAAACATCCTCTCCATCCTCTCTCTTCCTTTTCGTGAATACGTACCGTCAAAGAAAAGTGAATTGTACAATCAATATCTTTAAAATGTTTACTTAAGAACCCTATTGTCAGGGGTGCACCCACCCCTAAGAGCAAGGGCCCACCTACCTAAATATCGCGATGACATCCCCCAAAAGCAAGAGCCCCCCCTCCCCCCCAAAAAATAAGAAAAACACCCACCCCCCTAAAAATTTCAATGCCGCAGTCTGCGCCATGACCCCCTCTAGGTGGGCGGTTTTTCGGCTATGAGCCAAAATTTTTGGCTATGGGCCGCAACTCACACACTGATATTTTATCCCGTTCCTTGCATAAGGAGTTCTTTAGGAATGCCGAAGTTTTATGACGTTTAGCACACATCCTTGTCTCCAAGACCTTCTTGCATTGTTAAACGGCGTCAACGGCCCCAATCTAATGTTTTAGGGGGGAATATGTGTCAGTGGGAAAACATCATTTGTTTTTATTGATCTAGGGATAAAAATTAATGAAGAAACGTACCGCAAAAGCATTTTGGAAGATGTTGTCTTACCTTGGCAGCAAAAGTTCTTTGAAAAAAGAAAAAAAAAGTTACATCAAAAAATAAAAATAATTAATTAAAAAAAATTTTAAAGGGGGTGTGCAGACTTGAGCGCGCAAGGGCGCATAGGCGGGAGGATGCATCGCCCGCGGGTCAGTCCGCTCCTGTCCTATGGTAATTTTGTTACAAAGCATCGTCTTTCGCTGTAAAAATAAGACTGTTTATTTGAGAATGTATTTTGCTTATTACCCATAGTTCCCGGATTTTAGTCCATTTGAATTGCCTTTGGTCCCAGTTCATCCGGATAAATGGGGTTGTACTGTAATACTTATTTCTGAATAAAAACTGGAGAATTTGATGGTGTAAGAAAATTTTGTGATTTTTCCTGGCTCATTGAACTTTTAAAACTGCCGTGATGAAAGTATTGAAAAAAGTGACCAATAATATTTTGCCGTCTTGCCGACCCACAGATATATACTCCCGAAATAGAGGGTCACGTAACCAAAGTAACAATGCTTAATTTCGATCAAATCTGTTCTCCCGTAGACAAGAGCAACGCTCGCAAGAATTTGATTTAGTATCCAGATGCCACACAAACAGTGAGAGGCAGCATCTTGTACTATTTATGCCTGCCCGAAACTTTATTCTTTTTGTTTGTTTTTAGTTTTCTCCTTTTCTTTCCACCGCTTGGTAACAGGACAGATTCTTGGCCCGCGACCATATTTCGTATCTCTCTCTTATTTGCTGTGAACCTAAGATTTAAGAAAAAGTGCTTTTTGTCTTTGTATCAAATTAATACATCTCAACGCCTCTAGTGTGAACTTCGCTTTTAGAAAACAAAGTTGAAGCAAAAAGAAATCAAAATTCATGAGAAAACAAGTTCCTTTTCAAGGAAGTAAAAAGAACAAAAAAATGCTTATTTGCTTTACACTAAACTGGGAAATATACAGCTTTATACTGCTGTGGAAAGGTAAAGAGCAGTATATACAGAAGTGAGTTTTTGAAACATTTGAAGAAACGCGCTCTACATTCCCCACTAACAAGAAGTGAAATGTTGGAATTAGTCGCTTTTTTTTTTCTTTTTCTTTCTTTTTTTTTTCGTGCTTCATTTTCAGCGAAAACCAAACAAGTAAGCTTCCACAATAAAGCTAAAGTACAGAGGATGACAAAAAAAAAATGTAAAATAATTAAAAATATGCATATGCTGGCTTTTACCTTTCCAAGGCGTTGAAATGATTGGAATTTTAAGAGAAGATATTATTTTAGAAGAACTGAGTAAGCAGAACGCAGCATGTGCGAAATACAATGGTAATTTGGAAGAAGACATTTCTTTAGTGTCCCATTTGTAAATTTAATTATGGACAATTCTTGTGAATGCTTCTCCTTCCATCATTTATTTTAATTTAAATGCATTGAAGCAGTATACTGCCGTGATAAGCGCAAAAGTCGTATTTGCATCTGAGCTCAAAATGCGGAACTGCTATTTAAAGTTTTACGCCGCCATACATTTGATTCAGAATATACTTTCTAAGAATTTTTTTAAAAATTCTTCCCATTCACAAATGATCACGAAATATAACATATAGGTAAAATATGTTATAAAGAACCACCTGGTGACCGCAACTCAATTTTGATAAAAAGTGCATATACGACTTTTTTACTAGTATAGTGCTGCTCTGGTAAGTTGATCTCCTACATTGACAATGTTTACCTCTTTTTAGGGTAATAGGGAAGAGTAATTGGCGCTGAATCAAGTTGGGTTAAGCCCTGGTTTCCTAGAAGCGAAATCACCGCTCTTTGACGTCGCTGCTCGGCATGACGCTGAAATCAAAGTCAAGTGATTCCGGCGTGCCACTCACAACGTCGGTTTTGGTCGGGCGCGCATGCTCAGAAGAATCAAGTTTTCCTCTCGACGAGAAGCGACGCCGAAGGTCAGCGATTCCCTCCTAGGAAACCAATGCTTTACTTTCGCAGTCGTTTTGCAAAAGTTTTACAACTCAAACCAGCTGCTATTATTACCCTTTCATATTACCCGAAAAAGACGGTATGTCGGAGGTCAACTTATCAGAGCAGCACCATAATGTAGTGTGTGTGGCTCTGGAAAGTTGAGTCTTAGTCTTGACAATGTTGACTTCGTTTTGGGGGAAATAGGAAAGGATGATTAGCGGCTGAGTTCAGCTGGGTGACTTTCGTAGTCTAGTTTCGTGTATGTATTCCAACTCAAATAAGCGCCGATAAAGCGTCCCGTTTTCACTGAACTCCCCAAAAAGAATTAAATAGTCAAGATGACGCACCAACTTATCAGAATCACACTAAACGTATATTGAAGAAATTTACATTGCAATGAAAGTTTTACGCAGTAATGATGAGAATTAAACGTCGTAAAATATCATTAATGATGTATTTATGATATGTTTTAAAATGTATTAACTCCGACTAACTAAAATTCTTTGATATATATGATGGAAAATATGGGATTATTTTTTTTTTTTTAATTATATTTTCACAACTGTAGTGAATTCCGTAATCGAAGCTAATATCTGTTTGAGGAGGGATGTAAAAACATTTTTTAAAGTCTGACCTGTATGGATAGATACTATAATAGCGAGCCGTACTGCCCAATCAAATTTTGATAACTTCATCTTTATTTTCAACCTTTTATTTAGTTATCTTTGTGCAAAAACTTAAACGAATTATATTTACGCGGTATACATTACCTTTCAAAGCATAAAAACATCATTTAGTTCATTATTGCATAAGACTTATTTATCTGCTAGAAGAAAAAGCAGTAACATTTTTTTTTCCAAATGTAAAACCTGTTGATAAAAATATTTTTTCGAAATGTATTTCATTTATTTTTTTAAACAATTGAAACAAATGAAGTGTTTCCTTTCTTCACTGCAAAAATTCTTTGTTCTAGCTTATCCATTATTAGCATTTATTTTCATAAATGTTCACGAACTATCGAGAAAGCTAAAACATTTTTAAGATTTGACCTCCTTCTCCTCCTACAGATTCCCGTTAGGAAGCTCCTTTCTCTCACGCTATCCATCTAACGTAAATATCCTGCTACTGCTCTCCTAAACACATAAAATAAATACTTAAATAAATGACAATATCCTTCTCCCCACACGTTTCTGCCAATTTTATATTCATAATTATTTTGGGACAAAATAGTCTCTTTTAATATCAATCCTTAAAAAAACAAACGCAATCATTTATAAAGTTAATTTCAGCGTTTTCATTACATAAGTGATGTAAGTTTTGTCTCAGTTATGAACTTAACATAGGAGCTGCCCATAAATGTATAACTTTTTTTCGACATTTTCGACCCATTTCCTCCTTTGTCACAAAGTATCACACTTCACCATACCCCTCCTCCCTTTGTCACATTTCACGCTATTTTTCATTGACATATTCTTATAAAAAAAAATTGTGATGTCATATTTCTTGTTACCCCCTCTCTCCCCCTTGTCATAAACTATCACAATTTCACGAACCTCCCCCCCCGTTCCCCTTCAAGAGTGAAATCAATTGAGGTCAGCCCTGCATATGCACACATAAATGTTCTCCTGGGCACTTGACTTTTCTTGACTATTACTAAGCTAGAAAATTGCCTTTTTATCAGAGAAATTGGCCTTCAAATTTGTAGTGTTCCAATAAATATCTGCACCTCAAAACCAGACTAACGTAAGTCACATTTTCGCTACTTTTCAGGAGGGCGAAAAACGTGTCTTTACTGTATACGAAGGTTGGGACTTGCGCTCTCATAAAACTGATCAATAAATATTAATTTCTTTTCTTTTTTTTTTCTTTCTTTTTTTTTTAACAAAATTACGTTGCTATGGCTTTATGCAGAAAAGGAATCTATTTATACAGTCTGACCACCAATGAGATGCAAAAGGCTAACATCCGGTTTACAGGCGGAAACGGACACATCTATTAGTTTTCAGAGATACTACATTTTTTAAATGAAATTACCGAATTTTAGGCACTCCAACAATGAAATAATGCCCTCTTGCAAACCATTTATAACCTATGGTTTCTTACTAAAGTCGGGATTGACGGACAAAAGTACATCCTATTTATTGCGAGTTTCATTGTTGGTGACGTCAGAGTGTCACTCGATCTGTGATTTTGGCTATTGTGTATATGAAGATGCTTATTGTTAATATTTAGCTTTTTACCCCTCCTTTCGCTTCTTTTTTCGTTACCTTCCTCGCATCTAAAACAAAGTAAGCGTCATTATATCTACCTACCTTTTTTATTTTAGGAGCTGCATTTTTTATTTCACACTAATGTTTCAATTAAATTAAGTAGCATATCAGGAGTTTTTTCGTTTTTTCCTCAATCTCTCTCTCTCTCTTTAATAGCTCATATATCTCCTGACAATAGTGCCTTCTGCCCTTCTGTCTTTGCCACAAACGAAATTGTTAGTCATACGTTTGAAAATTCTTTCTGCTTTCTGCCAACACTAAATTTTTCTCTCAAGACTCATTCTTTACTAGTAAGAGAATACAATGTTCGGTTCTTTTGTTTTTAATGTTGTTGTCAAGACAAAGGAAGGTTCGGTTAAAATGACAAATTAAGTATCTCCCGCCGTACGTTTGCAGAAATTAAAAACGTTGCAGATTTCGTAGATTATCTGCTTTCTTAGTAGCTAAAACTCGACAACGACACAACTGACTAGAAGAATATTTTCAAAACTCTTTGGAGAGCTTCAAAAAAATAGTTTATGTTTTTGTTTGTATTAATTTAAACGCCATTGTTTTTCTTACGCACGTTTAAAGGCATTTTATTTATCATTTTACATCAATATAATATAAGTGTTAAATTTCAGCACTGATGTACACATATATTATCTTTACTATATCATTATAAATTCAAACAAAAAGCTTAACATAAAAGTACGATGTATCATGTGTTATATAAATAAAAAAGAGTAGCTAAAATTCAATAGTAGCTGAATAGCAATTAGAAAAAGTCTAGTAAGATAGAAATACTTAGCTAACTTACGTTAAAATTTCTTAATCACCTTTTACTTTTCGAAAGCTTCTTTACTGCTAATTTAAAAGTTTAAATATTTTGTCAGGATTTTTTTTTTTTTTTTTTTTTTGAAATGAACCGTTTATGAGACATTAGGTGTGGAAACGAATTTCTTCTTCACAGAAAGCGTTATCTGTTTAGCATGTTTAATAATTAATCCTAACTACTGATTTTTTTTAATCAAAATGCATGCAGAAATTCAACTAAGAGTCAAAAAAGATATTCTGCAGTGACAAACAATGTTTCTGACCAAATGCGAGATTAGAAATAAATTTATTGCACTCTGGCCCTGCGTTTAAAACATTAAAGTCAATGTCTTAAAATGTCAGAGATTTCTTTAAATTTTGTTCACATTGGAACATTTTATTAAAAAATAGTAAAAAATATTTTTAAGTTATGCACTCGTATTTTTAGAAGGAAAAAAAAAACACTTCATTTAAAATGTGTTCTTATTTTATTGGACATTTAAAACAAATTAATTAACAGTACTGGTTCAAAAAAAGAATTTGTTCATTAAATGTGAACATTATTTTGAAGTCGAGTTATTCTTATGTTTTGAGTCTTCTTTTAAAAAGCTCTTTCAATTATTTACGAAATTTACCCTCATAACAACATAGATAATTGGAATGAAATTTTTGCTCTAAATCTAAATCAGATTTACTTTAAAAGGGGTTGGTAAATGTCGTAAAATATCACTCTTCTAGCGACATTGAAAATTTTACCTTAAGCCAAATCAATAAGGGAACAAAATTAAAATAAAAGTAGATTTAAATTTCATTTCTCCATGTTCCGAAGTAGTGTTGCACTACATTTTATGAAAATCGTTCATTGACCATAAGAAAAATTGTCATATGACCAAGCGTGCCGAATAATTTATTTCAATTGTGAATGATTTATTTATTTTTGCAAAATAAAACCCTTCAACCAATCTATGACGCATTTTAAAAATGCGCACACATTCTTTAATAACACCTTACAATCTTTATAATGTAAAATAACTATTTTTGAATTTCACGAAATGGGAATTTAAGTGAACATGTAAATTACTCATGAAATACACCGCCAACTCAGTCATTTCCAGCAGAGGACTGCAGTTTCGTGCTTATTTGCACTCATCAGCCCGGCATAGGAAAGTGACTGAGCTGGAGATGGGAAAACCTCTTATGGAAGCCAAGAGGGCCAAACAAACTGGTAGCTAATGTAGAATTAGCATAGACCAGCCGAGTGACCGAAGCAATGGTTCGGTTCAACTCGAAAATTGATGGCAAGGCATGGTATATTCAGTACATTACCGCCCATTAGCCAGGGCTACGGCAGAAATACATGAAATACACCGCCAACTCAGTCATTTCCAGCCGGGCTGATGAGTGCAAATAAGCACGAAACTGCAGTCCTTTGCTGGAAATGACTGAGTTGGCGGTGTATTTCATGTATTTCTGCCGTAGCCCTGGCTAATGGGCGGTAATGTACTGAATATGTAAATTACTCATCAAATACTACAGTAGTTTACTGCACCAACACACTTCCGCTTTGTAGAGTAGTAAATGCATCACTTAACTCATTGCAAAACAATTTTTTTTTTGCCCTGGATGTTTGGCATTGCTTGCCGAAGCCATTCAACTATTCTTCCATCACTAAGTTTTTCAAATGCTACTTTAGACGATTAAAATGCTTGTCGAATTCTAGTACTAATACGTTGAAAGTCGTAAATAATAATTAAAGGGTAGGCAATTACTCAATTTAGTATTTAAACTTTAATGTCAGCTGCTATTGCCTGTACAATTTTTTTGTTTGTGATGACGTATTTTTTTCCAGGCCTTTCCCAGATATTTAAACACTTAACTAAAAATAATAAAGAAGTTTCCATTCGATGTGGCTGTCATAACATCAAAAAAGCAAATTTGGCGAAAAAAAAAAGTAGCTAACAATGTTTTACTTAGTGATAACTCCATCCATTCCACACTGCGAAGATTAGAAAGACATAGCACAAAAGCGTTTAGAATGATGTTTGTTTTTTGTTTGTTTGTTTGTTTGTTTCGAGTGAGGCTGTGTAAGAGGTTATTTGGCCATAACCAGACCTAGTGCGCTCCCCGACAAGGCATCAGTCTTTCACGTACCACCATTAAGGCGCTGATGCATGACACACGTAGTTTTTGACGTCCCGTTTCCATCAGATGGGAGCACCTGGGCTCACTTTGATGCGAAATTACACAAGGAATTTAATTTTGCCGAGGGAATTCTAAGTCAAACGAATACCCAAGGGATCTTTTACATGAGGCAGGATCATACGACATGGGCGCTGATGATTTTCTGCATTTCGAAATGGCCACCTCAGGTGGACCAGAACCCGGGTCCAAGGCATAGAAGGCTAGCGCCTTACCATCACGTCACCAGGCGGCTGAGAATGATGATTATACAAGACATAATTAAAAAAAAAATGTGATTTGGTAACGGTTTAGTAGTTCCAGTACTTCCTGGAGTGTCGTTTGAATAAAACAAGCTCAATCCAACAATTTATCAGTATAGTTCAACTGCACAAGGTGTTTGTTAGATAACCATAATTTACTGTACAATCTATGCAGGAACTGTGCATTTAATTAAAATAAAAATCGTACGTTCGGCGTACTTATAGTTATGCTCTTGCTATCGCAATTTAAAATTATCTTTTTAAACATAAATTGTTTAAGCAATAAATTTGATCCGGAGATCCGGATAAATGAGGGCCGGATAAACGACGTTACATTGCACATTCTTTTTAAATACTTTTGTGTTTTCGATGTGGTTTTAAGTTTTTTTTTTTGGGGGGGGGGGTTATGTTCAAACTATTTCCATCAGTGATTTTTTAACTAGCTAAAGAATATTCCTCCTTTCATTCAGTTTTTGATATTTTGTTATTTAACTCTTATTGAGTGTCATGTCTTCATACTCGATGCAATTTCATAAAAACAGAGCTTAATCTACAAATATATAAGCATTTCTGCCGAAAATATCAATTTAACGTTTTTTGGGCTATGTAGCACGCAGTCTTCCATAAATTTTCACCTTACTCACAAAAACTTAACATGCAAGAGAAATATTTGATGAGAAAAGGTACAATTTTTAACTTTCAAAATTTTGCAAACCAGTATACCTGACAACTTATATAAGAAAAGAAAATCTCGATTATCTATTGAGTTGTATTTCAAATTTATTATTCTTGGTGAGTTGCATCTACAACTCAAGCTTCAGTTTTCATGGAAATGTAAGTTAAACATTGTGGAAAGAGTTTTCTAATGTGTTTTTTGTATTCAATGACAGTTCAATCCTTTTGCAATCCGTCCGAAAATCACTTTCTTGTCTGAAACAATTGAACAAAACTCTACTTGAAAATAAGTTTCAAATTCCTGATATTTTAAAATATTCATTAAGGAAAAAAAGAAAAAGAAGCAATTAATGGTAACTTCTTGAAACGTGGCCAACTATGTTAAGTCACCTGTCTTTAAGTTTCCTGAGTCACAATCGTTTGTCTCTAAAGTTGACAGCAATGCATAACTTTTCCATTCTTCAAATCCTTCATTCCTTATATTTTAACACCTAAAAATTAGGTTTTTCTTATCATTTCACACGCTGAAATGTTTCTTTTACCATTTTTTTTCTCTCGTGCAACGCAATCTTTCTTTATGAAATACATCAATTGCAAAGAATAAGAAGGTGAAAAAGAGCGAATATGGACGTTTGCCACATCAGAGAAGTAATGATGGATTTAAACAGCGACTTTTTTGATACAGCGAAAAGACAGCACTAAATCAATCGTAACAGAATTTTTTGAAAATAAATATTTTCCTCTGAAAATTAGCTGTAAAGGCGTTGACGAATTATCTTTTTTTCCCCCCAACCACAAACTTTTCTTATGCAGGACTGCAAGAATGCTGAAAATAGTAAGGAATAAATGAAGCATCTCGTAAAAAAAGGCTTCGTAAAAATATAATAGAGGCACAAACACTATGAAACATTTCCGTGCAAGTTTTGAGGACTAAAGAAATTTACTTTTCACGGGGATTGCAAGTCGAAGTCATTGAGAAGAGATAAATGGAGAGAGTGAAGACTTTCTTTCTTGAACCAAAGACCCCAAGTCACGTGATAGCTTTTAAAGCAAAGCATTGAAGGAAATCAGGTTTCAGTCTCTAGTTTCACGCAAAACGTGTCAACCGTTCGTCGTTGTTGAGTCACGTGACTTGGAGTCTTAGCCTCAGCTTTTGCTAAGCCAATGATAAGACTTCCTCCCTCCATATACTAATTCCTGCTCTAAGGCCGAAGTCATGGACAGGCCAGTCATTTGAGCAATCAGGGGTGAACAATTGACTTGCCCCCTGGATTTTAAAAATATAATTATGTGATTATGCATTTTTGTGTGTAGTTGGATTTTTTTCCTATAAAATGCAATGATTTCATACCCTTTGCCCCCCCCCCTCCCCCCAGAAAATTTTGGAATGGCGGGCCTGGTCGTGGAGTCCGAGTAGGACTAATTTTGAGTCAGAATCGGGAGTCGAAGGATTAAAATTCAAAGAATCTGAATCGGTCATTTTCCTTTAAACTCCGCCACTGCTTGGGGAGTCAGGGTAAAACTGATTTTGGGGAAAAGTGTCCACTCTAAAATTTCCTCTGTCGGAGTCGGTCGTGTTCTCTCCCAGTCCGCAAAATCCCTGCTTTTCACAGCGTTCAAAGAAGACCTTTTAGAATTATTAAATATTAATAAGTTCATTATTTTCCTTTAACTCTGTATACTTCTATGTCCTATATTGCCGTGGGAAAATAACGCGTAGTATATGCAGAAATGAGTTTTTGAGATATTTGAAGAAACGCGTTTTGGATTCCATGCTACCAATAGGGAACTGTTGAAATTTGACTTCTTTTCGTGCTTTATTTTTAGCGGAAACCAAAGGAGCAAGCTTATCCAACAAAGCTTAAGTACAATAGATAACAGAAATGAAAAAAAAAAGAAAGAAAGAAAGAAATCTGCAGATACTGCGCTTTACCTTACATCAGTATAAGACCACAAACTCCCTTTGTTGTCAATTAAATGGGATCAGTTGTCCCCCCCTCCCCCCAATGCACTGGTAAATTAATGTTTTTGAGTGAAAATTTCTGCTGTTTATTGGTATAATTTTCATTGAGTATATAACTCTTTGCCTCCCCCTCCCCCATCCAGGAAAAGCTCAAGTGGTGTGCCTACTTGTTGTCAAAAATGTTCCTTAAGAATCCCAATTGTAAATTTTTAACATAAAAAACGCAAAACTAGCACAAAGAAAATTTTTCGTTTTAATTAGGAAAATTATTATTAATTGCGTATGCTGAGATGACATTTTTATTTATGTATCTTATAAACTTCTGGTTAAAATGGAATGTTCAATCCAACCTCCCTCAAAACCAAAAATAGAAGAGCAATAGTAACAATAGGAAAAAAAAAGCAAAAATATTGAAGAAAAGTTATAAAACAATGAAACGTATACTGAAGTAAACTTACAGCTTTGAAAGTTAAATTTCTTGTAAAAACATACTGGGAATTTTAAGATAAGTTCATTACGACTGATTTTGTCTCCCCCCCCCTAAATATTTGATAAAACTAGAACCAGAGGATATGTACCCCACTAAAAAGGATCTCAAAATTTTCTCTAGAAAGTGCCGCTTTCTTGAGAAATTCTGCAGAAATCTGAAGATATTTTTAAGATTTTGTTTTGCCTCAAAAATATCTCAAGAATTTTTTGAAACATTTTAGAGTCATTCACAGCTTACTAAATTTGTCTCAAGAATTTCTACACAAATTTAAAAACAATTTGGCGCTAAAGTAAAATCTGAAAAAAATCTGCAGATACCATTAACATCGAACGAACAACGATTTTTGCGATTTTCTTTTTCGAAATTTTAAAGTTTTTTTTTTGAAAATTCATTTTATAAATGTTGTGCGAAGGTCCTTTGATGCTCAAGAATTCAGAGGGGGATTCCTCTCATTCCTATAGTGAGGGGGGGATTGTCGATTATCCCCCCCCACCATTGAAAAAGGTTTTTCTTATTCAAATTCAGTTTTCATCGGATCTAAAGTGATTTTGGCACCAAGGTCCTTTGATCATGGAGTTTTTGCTCCCTGTAGGGGGTCGACCTCCATGGGGGGGGGCCTTATAAAAATTCAGCTTACATCGGATCTTTGCTAAATTTGAACAGAGGTCGTTCAATGCTCAGAAATTTACGAAAGGAGAATCTCGACTGTGGGCGGGGGGGACCCTTAATGAGGGGGGGGGCGACCCCCCCCCCATTGGGCTGTCTTCTTTGTACAATATCTGTTTTCGTCGGATCTTTCACAAATTTGACACAGAAATCCTTTGATCAGTAGGAACTCGCATAGGTGGGTTTTCGCCCATATGTGGGGGGCGGGGGGGTCGCCCCCATGGAGTTTTTTTTTTAATACTAATCCACAGTTTGCATCGGATCATTACTAAATATGAAACAGGCTCTTAATGCTCAGGAGTTTACATGAGGGGTTTTCACCCCTTTGCGCGGGGGGGGGGGATAGACCCTCCAGGGCGTTTCGCCAGAAAGTCTGTGAAACGGAATGTTTACACTTTTTTTTTTTTTTACAATGACTGAAATTTTGAGATTCTAAAAAAAAAGTAAGAAATCCAAAGTCATGTAAAATTAAATATTGAGTCATAAAATAGCTCTTTGGGAAATTTTACACTTTTTTTTTTCTTTTATTAAATGTTGATGTCGAATGGAGTTTTTCGATGGAAAGTATTGAGAACATAGGTGTCCTTTAGATTTTAAGAATATAATCTGTGATACTACAATGCTTACTTTTTAAATTAAATTTATACAAATTGAACACATATTTCTACATTTTTATCCATAAAAACAAGATACGATTGACATAAAAGAACCAATCTATAAATGAAATTAACTTTTGATTGCGCAATAACTTTCCTGTCTTACTGCAAAAATCTAGAGTCCAGCAAAATCTAAGCAATTCACGACAATGAAAATTAATACAACACTAGTTCATATTCTGATAGTTTGTCCGAAAATGCTGCATATTTTTTTTCTTAATTCGTTGCTTTTTTTTAAAATTTAATGATTTATGAATCACTTTTTTTCATATTTTTTTTGCTCCAAACTAATCAGTTTCGGGCTTGAAGTGAAGAGAACTTGCTTCCAGCTTTACCGGCGACTGGCGATTTGTTTACCTGCTTGTATGCCTCTTCCATGCTTTTCGCTTCCGCTCATTCAATTTTTTTTTCGCTATTATTATAATTTTAAGCTTTATTTTGTCTTTAAACTGCTTTTGCTCATATTAATTGAGCTACAGGTTTTTTTTCTACAGGGTTTTTGTTGTCATGTGATTTCTTTACTATCGTATATCGCCAAATCGCTGGGCTTGTTAACGTAAAACACGTGCTTATAATTGCTAGTTAATTCTTTAGATATTTTAAATTTTCAGCTTCGTTATTTCTTTGTTTTTGTTTAATGCAAATTGAGTCTTTGATGTCCCTACTGTGCTTTAATTTTCATATTAATGTGAGGGAAAAAAATCGCACTTTTGTTCATGTGCAGCTTTTATTGCGTGTTTTGGTAGTTGAAACATTGTTCGTTTTATTTGATATGTTCGGGTTTTTTCTTTTTACTTTTATTATGATTATTTTTATTTATAACGTTATTTGCACGAAATTGAAACTACAGTTGACTGTGAGTAACTTAATGCATAGAAGTAACCTAAAGAAAAACGAATTTCACATAATAAGACTCAAATATCAAATGTATAGTTAAAAATAAATTGAGCAATGTGCAAGTAGACAAGCATGGAAAGATAGACGCATGTTACTTGACTATATGGTGAAAAATTTAAATGAAAACTTGAATGTAAGTAAAAAATTTCTAATTAATAAGTAACCCGAAATTAAGAACAAAACGGAGAATGAGTGAAAGCGTAGCAAGGCAGACTTATACACTATAGCTGACACATTTATTATCAGGTCAGTCCCCCTTGCCAGAAACCTACCGCATACGTCTTTCATTTTTTGTCAATAAGTATAAAAAATAGCTTAAATTAGAGACGTACTGAGTACTCGGTAACTACTCGGTACTCGACTTACTCAGACAATTTGCCGAGTACTCGGTACTCGGCCAAATTTTGATCAGGTACTCGGCCAATACCGAGTAGTTGTAAAAAATTGAATATTGTTCAAAGCGGATTTTACAATTAATAAAAAAGTGCTAGCATATAATATACCGCAGTCATTTAAAATTCAAATTTTGAGAATAATGAAGTTTGTTATGCTTCAATGGAGTAAATCTTATATTTTAAAGCCCCAAAGTTGATAAAACTTATTTATTAAAAATGGAGCAAAAAGGTAAGTACAGAAAATATGAAATGTTAATATTATTAAATGGATTTTTGCCACTTCGAAAATTATTTATAAGAAGCATAAAAATACCTTTTCTTAAAAAATAAAACAACGTCAAAAGCACAAATGTGCAGGAACACTGCAAACACGTGTTTTGGCATTACAAGGAATGCTTTTTTTAATTCACAAAATGTGAGCTTACGGATTTAAAGACATCCGACAAATATCCGATTTTTTTTTACATTCATTATCTCGCATTTTATGCACTGAAAAAGATGTTCCTTGTAATACAGAAACACGTGTCTCGGTGGCTTGTGGCTTAATTTGGCGGGTGGGCCCGCTGTTATCAGGGGCACCCCGATGAAAGTCATTGTGGCCTCCCAAAATATTCTTTATTTGGCAAATTTGGAGTCCATATAGCTGTTTAGGCCCAGAGTATCCTCTAATTATATTTAAGTACGTGTGGATGCTAATTTTTTATCATTTGGTAAAGTTCAGAGTTTCATTTTGTAAATTGACAACTTAACCACTCTCCTCCTAAAAGTTTTAGTTTGGGTTGCCTCTGACAATTGTATAAAAGTTTTCACAAATAAAGGAAAACATAAATTGAAGAGAACTAAGGTGAGTATGCCAAATAATACAGCAATGAAGACCAATGAGACCCCCCCCCCCCCTCTTTTTCCCATGCAGGATAGCAAAAATTAGATTGTGACTGGGATCATGCAGCAGCATTAACTTTCACTCTAAAATGCTTTGTTTATATCAAATTACGAAACTGGTAACTAATTTTTCTAGAAACACGCAGTTTACTTAATTACCAATATGTTGTTTTTATAAGAAAATTAAATTACTTTTGATTGAGTAATAATTTAGGTTTGCTCAGTGCTAGAATATTCTAGTGTAGTAGAGGCATGACAATAAGCCCAACACGACTAAGATTTATTACTTTAACCAAATATCTAGCTTGAAAGAAAATTGAAAAAGTCACACTCAATGAAGACTATTTTAGGAACAGCTTTTAATTAAAAAAATAGTCTTAACTCTTATTATACTATCCCGACACTGAAAACCAACTGAACCTAAATTCAAAATGAAACTTAAAAAATGGCAAACGCCTTTTCGAAAATAAAATCTCCATTCAGAAATTTCGAAAATGCGCTCTTAGTTCCATAAAGATAAATAAACAAATTAAAATAGGTATCCCATGCAATGAAATAAGTGGGAACCCAAAATATTGTAAACACCAATACCTGATAGTAACAGCCGTTTAAGATTAAAGAAAAGGAAAAAAAATGGATTAAATCAAAAGAGAGAGAAAGAGAAATCGATGAGAGAACTTTTCCTTTCCCCGTGGGGTGGGCTCCGAAATTTCTGCCCTTTGCCTCACTGAAACATTGTATAAGCGACACGAGACGAGGCACATTCTTCCCACTGCTTCTACTGTTGCTATTAGATGAAGATATTTTTCGAAGAGGCAGGAAGGGAGCCGGCCCATACACATCGTTCGGGGTGACGTCGCTTGCCGTTTTCGTAATGCTCGCAGTTGGTTAAGTCGTGGGCCGTTGTTGAAATGGCCTGAAGGATCATTCTTAAAGCGCTGTTGCTAGTCACTAGAAAAGGAACACTTTTTTCTTATATTAGCGATTAGCAGAGTGCTAAAATTTAAAATCAGTTTCATGAAATCAGTTTCATGCCTGATTTTATTTAAAACTGAAACACAAAAAGACATTTTTATATAATCTAACTATGCACGATTTTTCCGAGTGGGCTCGGCCCATAGTGACGAGTCGCCACTGACGTGTCTGCAGTGCTCTTGCACATTTGTGCTTTTAACGTTGTTTCATTTGCTTTAAAAAATTATTTAAGTTTGCCGGACTAGAAGTATAGGTTGATATGCTTTGTTTAAATTCCAACTTGATTAATCCTACCTTGTTGTGAAACTTTTCGAGACTGCCCCAAATTTTTTAATTTGTATTCTCCGCAGGTGCGAATGAAGAAGGAGGAATAGATTGATTTCAGATATTTACCTTTTTATAAATTCGCGAACCTCCGCCTTGTAACATCATGGAAGATCGTCTTAGATAAATTTTTAACTTCCATTCCTCAAAACTTACGTAATAGTGTTCTCTCCCCCTCCCCCTGTTCCTTACCGTAATGTCTTCAAAGGCAGGCCCAAATTAACGTACCTGCCATGTGGGGAAGGGGGGGGGGGGCACGCCTCTAAAACGGCAGTGGCCATTAGTGCCATAGCATATTCTGGTGGACAGTTAGGGGGCCCAAAAGTTACAAATCCAGGCATGATCAAAGGTGTCCTATTCAGTCAACTCTCGATAACACGAAGCCTTACAACTCAAATATTTCTTTATCTCGAGGATTTCACTCAGTCCTAAAATAATTTAGTTTTTTCAATACAAAGTTCTCTTATATCTCAAATAAACTCCTTTTAAGTTGTGTGGAAAGTTCTACGAAAGCTTTGTTTTGTGTAATGCGTTAAATTGCATTTAAAATAAGAAAAAAAACAAGATTTTCTAATCAGCTTGTGTGAGGGGATAATTATTTTATATTAGTGCTCCTAAAATGCACACAGTGCTTATGAAATCACTACATTCCTAGATTTTGCACAATTGTGGCAAGTACCGTGTGCAGCAGAGTCAAAAAACTTACCCTAATGTTGACTAAACGGTGGCCGAATTTGGAAATGCCAGGAATTCGGGAATGGGGTTTAACAACAGTATTTTCACCCTTCTCAATGTGTTTCTGAGAGTCTGCCAAGTTATCCAGTTCTGAGACTCTACTGTATCTCTTTTACATACGATTGCTTCTACTTTATGCTTAAAAAGGTAAAAATATATTGCTAAAAAATGTTAAAATTTTAATTCTGATTCTACATTCATAATATCTTATTTATGCACTTTTTCAAAGCACGAAAAGAGTTGATTTTCAAAAATTTCACATTAGCCAAGAACTTATTCTTACAGTAAGAAAAGAACTTATTCACATCAAGCATCACGCTGAAAATTCAAAAATATCTGCAGGAATGAAAAACAATATGCAGTTGAAAGATGAAAATAAATGACAATCCCATTAGCTTTTTTTCCAATCATATATCCATGACAGCAAAAATGGAATTGTTTGCATTACTTTACCGTTTTTGAAGATAATGCTTAGTATAGATATTAATTAAATATTATCAGGCAATGCACATATCTACAGCAAATGTATGTGCGCACAACATGTGCCTCTGTAATATCTATGCATATTCATTACAGGGTCAAGAATGAAAATACACCATTACCACTTACTTGCCTGTTTGGAACATTTAAAAATATTGATAGAAAATGGGAAGCTCGGGTAATTTTTATCTAAAATTATTCATAAGTGTGGAAATGTAGTTTACACAACATTGGGAATGTTTCAAATATTTGTAGGTTTTCCTAAAATTTTGTTGATCAAGTTGGTAAGTTAATTTAATTGTTTATTTTATTCTGATTATTTATTTCATTTGGTTGATTCTGAACTTGATTTTAGTAATTATAAATTATTGATAGTCACGCATTTGAAAAAGAAAACTGCTAGCTTTCAAACGAATTAAATCTTAGCATCTTTCTCTGTTCTTAAAATAACATATTTTTAAAAGTAAATTTCAAAAAAAAAAATGCAGTAAATAAAACCAGTTTTACAGGTTCCTTTGTTTTGTAAAATCAGTATTTTTAGTAATTGAGAGATTATTGTGTATTATATCAGATATTTCAAGGAAAAAATAATAAATTTGCTTTCATGAAAATTCCTACCTAATTTTTGTATGATTTGTTGAAAACCAGAAAATGTTCTTGAAATTTATTATTTCTGTTTTTTAGTTACAATAGTAGTTCAGCTCATTACATTTCGCTTTAATTTAATGTCTAACTGTAGTTCATGTGGTTGAAATTTTATTTTTCACAAAACACTAAATTTCGGTATTCTTGTGAAAAATGAATGTTTTTTCTACGAAATTGTAACTCATGAGTCATGGAAAGTTGCAATTAAAGTCATGGATTTCAAAACTCTAAATGTAGCACCTGCACTTGCATGATTTTCAGTGCCTCTGCATACATAAACACATGTGATTGCCCTACATTATTATTGTTTATCTTGTCTGATCTAAAAATTTGATAAAATTTAGGTTTATAATTAAAGGAAGTATATACCTTTAAATAACTTCTCCCTCCCTGCAATATAGTGCTCTATTTTCGCTAAAATTTGAATGATTAAACATCGCTCTTTGTAGTGACGTTACTGAAATATATACAGTGGTGTTCCCATAGGGTATACTTCATATATATGCTGTATACTCTCAAACATTGTTTAGACATATAATATCAAATTGCATAAATTTTCATATTATAATATACTATGTATATGATCACGTACAACAATTGTGGATAATGGATTACTGGAAGTATAACCTCAGAAAAATTGATGGTTACATCACTGAATATATATACAGTGGAGCTTCATAACTCGTCACCCCAAGGGAAATTAAAAACATGTTGATTTAAGTGGATGTCAACTTATTGAGGTTCCATAATTTTAATTCCTGAAGAGTTTCTGTATCACTTTTACTTACCAAGGTTGCAGAGTCAGAGACTGACAGATTTTAGGACAAAAGAGTCCGATTCAGGAGTCGAAGGTTTAAAATTTCAAGCGTCGGTTTTTTTCTTCCTAAGCCCGCAACTCTGCCACTGCTCGCGGAGTCGTAGTCTAAGGGTATGAAATTTCCCGAGTCAGAACCGGTAATTTTCCCTCCCTACACCACAGCCCTATCACTTTCTAATGCTTAACATTTACATCATGGAAACTAATTCCAGTATATGAATTTTCTTATTTTGAAAAGTACATAATAAATCCATAATTTTTGAAAAGAGATAATACAGATTCTTGTCAGTCAGGTCTGAATTCACACCCTTGAGGAACATGAAAACATGTCGACTGAAGCGGAAGTCAACTTACTGAGGTTCCATAATTGTAATTCCTAAACAGTTTCTGTATCACTTACCAGGGCTGCGGAGTCAATGACTGACATGTTTTGGGGCAAAGGAGTCAAAGTTTTAAAACTGCAAGAGTCTGAGTCGGTCATTTTCTCCCAAAACCTGCAACTCTGCCATTGCTAGTGGCGTCGTAGTCTAAGGATCTAAAATTCCCAGAGTCGGGGCCGGTCATTTTTTCCCTCTACTCTGAAGCCTTATCACTTACAAATGCTTAACATTCACGTTATGAAAGTTTATTCCAGTAAAAGAATTTTCTAATTTTAAAAAGTACATAATAAATTCGCCATTATTTTTTTTAAAGAGATAAAACAGATTCTTGTCAGCCACGTCTTAAGATAAAGTCCTGCTCATCCTTGTTTGAAAAACATGTCACAGTGCCACCTTTCTCTAGAAGACATTTATCTTACCTTAGCCTTTTAGAATTGCACTAACGGCACAGAGTGGTGGCTGACTCCCCTGGATAAAAATGGAATTCTCTAAAAGAACTTCCCAAAAAAGATTGACTGACCAAGAAATCACAGCGTAAGGTTCTGAGAAAAGGTCAGTATGAAAGAATGTTGAAAGAAAAAATTGTGGACTAGAATAGCAATTGGATGTTGACTTATAGGGGTTCCTGCAAATGTGCGTCAAGTTAGAGAGATTTTAACCCATTGAAATTAGCATTGAGCCAACCATAAGGAAAATAAATGTTGAGCTACCAGGTTAGTCGAGTTATCCGTAAGTCGAGTTTCCAAAGTTTCACTCTACATGAAACTAAAAGTTTGAAATATCTGGCAACTGTCCACATGAGACGGTGAAAGTCAACATTCTCTTATTTAAAGCTTTCACAGTAATATATATTTAAATGTGTTTAGGAATAAAGAAATTGTTGCACAATTAAGTCTCAGAAGTGTAGAGTTGATGCTAAATATCTCATATCAGAACAAAAAATTTATATTGTGTGTATTCTTATATATACTGCCAGCCCCGTTTAAACGGGTAACGGATAAACAAATACCCCAAATATGAATAAAACCTTTTGGAACCGAATACTTCCCCACTGAGGAAATGTCAAAGATCCTCGCTTAATCAAACAATATTGATCAGCTTTCACAATATTTTGCTAAGAAGTTTTTTTAAGTAATTTAAAAATTAATTACGTATGAACAATTATTCATGTAAAAATATTAAATTATATTTTACGCATACAACAGATGAGGTTGTAAGTTGCATTTTTTTCCTTGCACCCTTCTAATATATATTTAAAATTATTATACCTATTATTTTGTTGTTCACTTAGCTTGTTTCAATATATTTTTACCAAAAACATTACTCTCATTATATAGTTATTGATTCATTATTATTACATTTTAAGACAAATGTTGTCAATTTGGTATGATAAAAAGTATTTCCCCGCTTAATCAAATAATATTTCTTGGAACTGACAGTATTCAATTAAGCAGGGCTGACAGTATATATGTTTTTAAAATCAGAGTAGAGCAAATATATATTATAATGTAAAAAAAAAAAAAAAATCAAGGTTATTACTATCTTCCCATTAAATTATATTCTTCCTACTCTGATTGGAAAAATATTCAGGTGCATACCACTTCTCAAATAGCCAATGAAATACTTTTCACAACAAAATTTTCAACAATATAACTAACTGTTCTTGAAGTAAAAGGGATTTCTGTTGTCAATTTCTGTGTGAAATATTTGACTTATGACCATTATCTTAAAAAAATTAGTACCATCTACAAGAAATAAAAAAGTGTATCCTATTCATAACACCAATGAATTAAAAACACATTGTATACGTTGTCCTACATCAGTACGGTGAACACATTTGAGTCTAAATTAAAAAATCTTATTTCAAGGTATCTGTTTTTGCCAAGCACAACGAAAAAAAAAAAAAAAAAAACTCTAGGTTTATTCTTCTGAACTAATTTTAAATACTACATTCCAAGTTATTTCTGGTAGGAAATTTTTATCATGACAGCATCTCATGTATGTAGATTGAAATTTCAAATGCTTCTTAAGCTTTTATTTGGATGATCTACGCACATAATCAAATCTAGATTAAATACATTATCATTATGCAATTTTTAGGGAGTTTCAAATCATTTTGAACTATGTTTTAGCCGAAAGAGTTCTAAGATTTTCTTAATTACTGTATTTTTCGAAATAAATAAATAAATAAATAAAATTTTCTGAAAAAATTAATTTTTAAAGAAAATCTTCAGAAACGCCCACCTTCAGAAAATCTCAAGTTATTTGGCCCACTTTAAGCCTATATATTCTAAGAAAACCTTGAGAATAAAAATTTATAGATTTTCTTAAGATTTAGGCTTAAAAGTGGGCCAAATACCTTCAGATTTTCTCAACTTCAGAACATTCTGCAGAAAATCTAGAGATCTTCAGTCTGTAGATTTTCTTAAGATGTAGGCTTATGAAGTGGGCCAAATACCTATAGATTTTCTCAACTTTTTTTTTTAAGTTTTTTTTGAGATCCTTTCAAGTGGGGTAAACTTGTAAACATAATGCTTTACAGCAAGTTGAACACACTATTGTTTACCTAAAAAAAGAATTAATCGTCTCAAATATGCTCAGTTCGTAATGGTTATTAAGAACATGATCCTTATTTCTCCATTTTGAGCAGAGGTTCAATCGACACTTAAAGGCATCCTTTTATAAAGCCTTTGCAGAAAAAAAAATTATGTATCGCGCGTTTGGAAGAAGAGTGCCACAATACGAAATTTTTTTTTTTTTCGCTTAAAGGCCTCCAAATGACGTTATCTTCTTTCGAAAATAATGACAAATTTTTTGTTCTAATATTAACCACTGGAGAGCACAGCAAATTCAGTTTTCTTACAGCAAATTCCCTGAAGAGTTCAACTTCAAACGCTTCTCCTGTAAAATTTCACTTCTTCGTATTGTGGCATTCTTCTTCCAATGAGCGATATAGATATTGTCCGTTTTTCACAAGAAGGCACTTGACTTCTCCCTCGTCACGTGGTATAGGTTGTTTCTATTTCGCTGTTTTCGGCAGAAGGTTTACTCAGATCATAGCATTTTGTTGTAAAAGCAGCAGTTTTTAAAATGTAAGAATAACTAAAATTGTCGTGAACAGCCGCTCCCACGCTCGTCCAAGGTCGCCTCTCACTCCCCTTTTGACCCCTGACCGGATGTGGGAGCTCTTTTCCAGTGGGGTTGGTGGGAACCGGGTGACTGGACGAAAGAGAGAGAGATGCGGAGAGGAGGACGAGAGAAGGAAGGATGCGATTAGAGCTCCGGAGATGTCTTGTCTCTCGTTGACTTTCTTGGACATTTTTGTTTTTCGAGCAATCATACTATACGAGATGTAAATATTTTATGTGAATTGTGATGTGTCCCTTTTTCCTATTTCAATAAAAAAAAACTTGGGACTAAAGTGCTGATTCTCACTTACATATCGGAGCGGCAAACCATCCCAAAAGTATGGAAACTTACCCAACGCGGTACTCCGAATAAAACGACTATACGAAAGAGCAAATTCGCGACAAAAATGCCAACAGACAAGTGAAGCAAGTGATGTAAAGGACAATAAGACTTTTTTGCACATTAAAATGCACGTCCAAGTTGAGAAGGCTGTCTGGTTGTCTCCTTTAGAAGTGCGTGCATTGCGTATCGATCACCCCCACGCAAAATGGAACTCTGCGTTCGAAGGGGTGTGGCGAAGTGCCTTCTCCTGAAAAACGAACAATAATCTCTTCTTTCTACTTTACGTCCGAAACATTTGAACTCAAACTCAGGACTAGATTAAGGCATGGGCACATGGGGCACGGACCCAGGGCACCAGCATTTGGGAAACACCAATTCTGTAGGTAAAGCTTATGTTGGACTCATTGCATATCGCATTTTTGCTTTTTTAAACGTTATATCATAGATAATTTCAATATTTGCGGCGTACAGCAACCGGCAAAGCTTGAAAACATCTTATATTATCATGGATAAGTATTGTATTCTATAACACTTTTACAATGTATTGTATATTATATTCTAATAAAAGGTACAGCCAAATTTAGCACGTGGCTGTGTTAACGCTAAGTACCAAAATATCTTGACTATAGAATAAGCGGATGGGGGGGGGGAGACATTAAATAAATTTCGTGCCCAGCGTCTTCAAAAATCATAGTCGGGCCCTGCTCAAACTTGTTAAACATTTTAACCGAGTATTTCCGTGACTTATTAATAACAATGTGGAACGGAGACTATTATTCTTCCGCTGTCAATTCAATGCTATGAAATTTCTCTACGAGTTTTTAAAAGACCAAATATTTCACTGCAAATTTTTACAGCATTTTATTACTTTTTCAACATTGTACGCATGTTTTTAAATCAAGAGTGAAAATTTACCTCCGATTTTCAACTAGACGTAAGCATTTTTTTTTTCTTTTTTGCGGGTAATTTAATGATATCTTATTCACCCAAGTAATCAGTCTAAATAGTATTACTATTTGCTATCTAACAATAATAGAATGACTTTAAGAAATAACATATTTATAACATTCCAGTTTTTTGTGATGAATAAATTATATTTTTGATGAATTTGTGATTGATTCTTTTAATACTTTTTAGTCAATTACACGCTGTTTCTTCTGTTTTATTTAAGATAATTTAGATGAACAGATCATTGCGTTTCAAACATAAAGTACCATATTTTAAGCAGTGAAGAGCATTAAAATCGTAGATGGTTTCAGTTGTAGGGATGGCAACTGTAGCTGAAGTGATGTTTAATAGTGATGCAGTGATAGTGAAGGCATCATGTCGGAATCCCAGACATCAGAGAGGATTTCTGAGTTTCTACGATGAAAAAACCCTGTTGCATGCTCTAATTTTTAGTGTAAAAGTTCAGTTTTTAATCCGTAAAGTGTTATTAAAATTGGTACTTTAATCCGTTTCTATCTAATCCAAATCTGTTTCATCAATTCTTGATAAACCATGATGGCGTCTTATGAACCGGGAAATGAAGTTATTTATCTTTAATTTTTTTTTTTTAACCAAACTTGGCAGACTGATATCAGGGTTATTTTAAGCAGTCTGCAACGAAGATTAAAAAACCCAAAAGTAGTCTGCAAGGTATGCCAGCATTGCATTAATCGTAACACTTACTGTGAATCAGCAAAAAGGAAGGTTTAAAAATCAAGTGCTAAATTTAAAAATTACGATCAAAACGAAGGATAAATAGCTTTAAAATAAAATAGAAAGCTGAGGCACAGGTAACTACGAGAGCAAGTGCTTTTGACCTCTTAGCCATTGAGGGACTCCAGTATAAATTTAGACGCTTTTTTTTTTTTTTTTTTGTACTTTTTTCAGTTTCACTTTGAACTGTATTTTCATTGAGAAATTCGTGCAAAAAACGAAAGAAAGAGAAGAAAACCTTTCCAGTTCAGAATAGTGTAAACCTCCTCAAAAATCTGTGGCTAGGGTCGCAGTGTTGCGCTGTTTTTGCTACAGGGCGAAGCACTAATAATCTCTCTTATCCTCTTCAGATAAAATTTACCACCTTCTTTAAAGTAATAGCACAGTAATAAATATGTATACAAAACAAGGATCTGAGAATTGTAAATTTCCTAACAATGTATTTGGTTTTTGCTACATCATCATTCATCAGATTCACACCTCTGTCAAAAACTTAAGGTATATTGTCACTTTCGTTTTTACATTTATGTGGCGCACTAGAATTCGTGCCCATTCATAACAGTAATTTTGATAGTAGTAGTAATTTGGTAATGGTACTCAGCAGGGGCGGATACTGACAACCATTTTAAGGGGCGGGGGGGGGGGCAAGCTGAAAATTGCCCCCCTCCCGCGCACACACATGAACGAAAATTCGGTTTTCTGTTCGAAAAATCACTAAAACTACTTGGGTGTCAATAAAAAGCACCAAATCGGCCAGGAATGAGGCATCTTTTTGAGTATAAAATGTTACCAATTAATTTTATTAGTGATAAAAAGAAGATATTTGAAATATTTTCGTTCAAAAATAATTCATGAACTAGCTGTTTCGCTCGGCGTTGCACGGGCTACCTCAAAAATGAAAAAAAAGTTAAGTTCATGTTTTTGTAATACTCTGACATCAGTTTATGATGCATTAAGGATTAAATAAATGCGTGTAATGGAGGGTTTACAAAGCACCAGTAAAATATATTTTTAGCAAAAACCTCATTAACGTTAATAATAGTTGTCAATCATACAAATTATGAGTTTTCAATTAACACAAAAGATGAAAATATATGCATTATCAACTATGATCTGTACTCACGTTTACTGAATCGCATCTGATAGACTATATCCAAAATATTTATGCACAATAACAATCAGCTTTTTATATAAAATTACACTTACTGCTTGGTTGATTACGTGAAATTAAAGCATCAGGACTTATTAAATACTAATAGGCTTTAAACGTAAAAATATAGTTTAAAAAAAAATGCAGACTTGTACAATGGTTATCAATTTACTTTTGAAACAGAACGAAAAGAATAACTTTGATATGCTGAAAACATATATAAACGCTGGCAACAAAACAAAAACTAATGCAGACGAAAAAGATTCAATAAAAAGCACTTTCTAAAATAAACATAACTAAAGAACTAAGTTTCATATGATGGAAACATTTTAGAACGTTGGCTATAAAAATATAAAAAAGGCAGACGATAAATAAAGGTTATGTTAATAGAGCAACCGATTAATCCGGTTTAAAAAACTATTTGTTAACACATATGTAAAATGGCAACAGAAAGAAATAAAAATCATTGCTTAGAATAAACGAGAAACGAAGCTAAATTACAATTCTAAACGAAAAAACTGATTTGAAAAGCAGTTTTACGATTGATATATCAGAATAAAAGAGAAATGAAGCTAATTTAAAATAAAATTCTAGACAAAAAAGTTGTTTTAAGATTTGGATAGCAGCCAAAAAACTCCCCCTTTAAAACAAGTATTAGAATTTTATTTTCTAACCCAGCATATGCAAAATGGCAACAGGAAAGAATAAAAAAAATCCTGAGTAACGTAATGTTATTGACGTTTTAATCAATATCTCCTCTTATTAAAGTTGTACAATTACAAGATTGGTCTTATTTGTTTTCTCCGGAAAATTTTAAATCGATCTATATGTTGTTCGACTCTTGGTGATTCTCGAGAACACCAAGCTTCAGACGGACGGATGGACAGACATACAGACGGACGCGCTCAGATTTTAATAGTATAGATGGAGAATATTACTGAAATTGTTTGCATTTTGTTCATAAAGTGTTTGAACACAATGAGAACGGATAACAGTTTGGAGAGGGGGGGGGGGATCATGACCCCCCATGACCCTCCCCTTGTAACCGCCAATGGTACCCAGTTTAAAGTAACAGAAAATATCCTAAAACTGAATGCATTCTATTGTTATCGTTATTTTTCTTTATTTCATTGTTATCATCTTAAAACAGGATAATAAATTCATGTTGAAAGAATTATGTCTCCAAAAAAAGGTGAAAAATACTATTACATTGCTCAATTGTTATATAAAAAAAACTTTTACACTAAAGAATTTTTTAATTCTGAAATCTCTTACCGTAAATTCAAAGCTTGAGCGCCTCCAATCGCCGTGGTGCATTAAAGTAATCCTTTTACATTCTTGTAGTAAGCATTGACAAACACACTGGTGTATCTCAAGTAAACATTAAAAAAATAGTATTTCTAATCACAAAGCGGTTTAATTTATAACTTGACTTGCACATATTAGAATTTACAGAACGATCAAAACAAGGTTAAACAGCAAACACAGTAGTAACACATTGCTGTAATCTGACAGCGAAAAAAAAAATACTGCCGCAAAACGAGGAAGTCCTGTTAATTCTACAAACGTTACCGTTATTTAATTTCAGTTCTAGTGAGCGTTTATTACATTAACAATATCTATTTAAGAACTTCAGTGGCTGAGCGGTCAGGGCGTTGACTTTACACACTTGAGGCGGTGGGCTCGACTCGCACCGTCACTTTGAATGTGTGCTCCCTTCTTTTTGCAGTAAATTCTTTCATTTTTGTAATCGGTATGAGTAAACTGATATGACCATAATATTGAAATAATTGACCTTGCGTAAGGAATACGAGAAGCCTTATCCGTATGATCCTCATCCAAACCCTGAGCGAGAGCTCCAAACGAAATATTTATTAAACTGGTTTCGATATTATCAACAAGAAATCACAATTAATCACTGATCTGGTAAACAATAAGTTTATTCACGTTAGGTAAGAAGTATAAAACGGACCATAGTTGACTGCCAAAAGAAGGGGGAAGGGCACTTTTATTATTCCAGTACTCTGAAATTTTAGGTAAATATCCTTTCTTTTACTTTGCTACATGCAGTGCACTTCATGTGAATTTGTCGGAGAAAAAAATTATCTCCTGATACACAATTGTAGGAAATGAGGATAGTATACTAATCGGTAGTCATCGGTAAGGACCAGTCATCCTAATCCAAGTCATTGGTAGGCCAAGGGTAGCTTACTGGATAAGGCGCTGACCACGAAATCAGAGGATACCTGGTTCGGAGCCTAACACCACCAATATGTACCGAGTACGATTGGAGTGCGTGTTTTCTAAGTCCGTGGGTCTGAAAGTCCTGTGATCAGTCTACCAGCACCCAGTTACTATGGGTGCAGAGTTCCTGGTAATTTCCCGCTTCCCTCCAGAACTATGCCTAACTTGTGGGGAGGTGATATTGGCATCTATCGAAGCTAGATCGGACTTTTCCCCAGTTGGAGGACTATCATTCTGAGGAACCACTTCCTTCTGCCTTAAATCCATTCAGTAAACGATTTGGGGCTTATGTCTCATGAGAGGCATTAATAACAGCTACAGCAAACCATCATTTTCAGGAGTGTTTATTTCGTTACATTTATAGAACTTTTGAATGAGATTTTTTTTTTTTTTTTTTTTGGTCTATTTATAGCAAATTTGCGATTTCTTAGAAGCGAATGGAACCTTATTTTTGGGAAACTGAGTAGCATTTTTTATTTGCTTATTCGATATTTATATCATGGAGCGATGGCTGATAAACTTTAAGCGGAGGCAGACCACTTCATTTTTGTTTACAGATACTATCAGATAGAGCATGCAAGCAATCAGGTCCGATCCTAGCAGGTGTGCAATGTGTGCACCGCACAAGGGCGGCCAAGACAAGGGGCGGCCGCAGGCCGCATCCTATAGTTCTTTTAATTAAGCAAAATTTCTCAAGAATTTCTCACAAGATAATTTATAATAAGTCAAACAAATATGCTGAATTTTAAACGTTCAATTAACAAAGTAAGTGCAGATTTCTCGACAGCATAGCATAGTTTAAGAAAAATAGATTGTTAGGGAACATTGTGTAGGTTCATTGTCCATTAAAATCTACTCTTTACACACATGCTTCATTTGGTTGCAAAATTTGTGACAGAACCGGTAATCTGGCATGGATAAAGGGAAGAGGAGATGAGGGAAATGGCCCCCTCCTGAAGCATGAAAGGGTGCCTTCTAAAAGAAGCACTCAGGGCCCAGGGCGGCCACTAATGTTTACCCCCCAAGCTTTTATAGACCTAAACAATGAAGACATATTTTATATATTATTTTTTTTAAAAGCTCTAATGATTAGATACTCTCGCAAGCATTTCAAACAACAAATTCTGTTTTCAACAATCGGGGATGCGTGGAGAGACAGTGGAAAATTGCGACTCCCATGAGAGTCAAACATATATGAATGACGAACTAAAATTTTGTAATTTTCCCCCTTTACAGCATTTTTTTCGAATTAAAATCACGAATGAACTGCCCGGTTTCAGATCAGGGCTCTTGCCTCGGGTAGTAAATTTAAACGTAGCTCCAAAACGAAGACCCGAAAGGATGCCATGACCTCCTTGACGAAACTAAAGAAGGCTTAAAATTGCGTTTTTAGGACTTTAATTTCAGAAAATTTAGCTGTTTGAACCACCGATCTTAAGGACCCAATTAAATTTCTGATTCACTCCTTCCACCTTAACTTAATCAAACATAGCCTGAAAATGTTGGCTTTAAAATCCAAAATGTGTTTTCAGAGGACAGCCCTTCTTAATGTCATCAAAATTTGCTTAATGACATTTTTCGTATTTCTTTTTCGAAATTTTTGTGATGGAAGGCCCCGAAATCCATTCCCAAACATTACTACCAAAGGTAGTCTCAATTAGCGTCTTTAGAGAGCCCCCTAATCCGACCCCTCAGTTTGAAATTGACTTCAGTATCAAAAAACAGTTTGTGAGGGCACACTGAACTCCCGCCCGCTCTTTGTCCCATCGTTATCAAAACAATGCGTAAAATACGATTTTCTAAAAAACTCTGGAGGAGAACTGCCAGGCTTATGTAACTTTTTACGGCGCTTGGGCATATACATATCAATCGTCGAAGTGAGATGGACAAAAGTTTATAGTTGTGTTTTTCAGATATTAATATCGAAAAATATCCGTAAGATCCACCGAAGCTTCCTAGTTTTGTTAACGTCACCAAAGATAGCATAAAAATTGCGCTTTTAGAAATATCCACATGGGAGCTCCAAAACCCTTCCTTCCCAAAAATAGCCTAAAATGGATTTTAGTTCCGCAAAATATTTCAGTTCGGAATATTTTCACGTTTCACCTATCGTTTTCAAATATAGCCAAAAATGGGTTTTAGAAACAATAGTGCCGAGAAATTACCAGAGGAAAAACCGCCAGATCCCCTACCGTCACCAAAGACAGCCTAAATTTGCGTTTTGAACTTCAATTTCGAAAACTTTCGATAGGAGATTATTGAATCTCCCTCCCTCTAGCAACGTCAACAAAGATAACCCAAAAACTGCTCGTTTAAAACTTCAGTTTCGGAAAATTTTCGGGAAGAGGGGCCGATTTTTCCTAAGCTGCGGTCGCAAAAAATAGATTCGAATTGATTTCAATTTTGAAAGAATTTTAGGAGAGAACTCCAACATTACTTTTCCCCTGAAGTCCCGAAAAAGTTCCTAAAATTGCGATATTTTGACTTCAGTTTCGAAAATTTCTTCCATGCACCTTGAATATACCAGACTCTTTTCTCCTTGCAACCAAACACAACCAAAGATTACTAAAACTATTTTTCGTACGCCAATTTCGATAATTTTCTGGAAGCGGTCCTCCCTCCCCTGATTCCCCCTCCTCCGTCCTTTCTCTGATGTCACCGAAGACAGACTATAAAATTCGTTTTTACGACTAGTAAATTTTGGTATCTATTACTTTCTTCAAAGATATAAATTGTACCTAAGGAGTTTCTTATTATAAATCTTTTCTTCCTTTTTATAAGTTCATCATTCTTGGTTTTTTTTTTTTTTTTTTTTTTTTCTTCTTTTTTAAATTCGAACTTGATATAGAAATTTGAAGAAATATTTATATGGACGTCAAAGATTAGTCAAAATATGCAAATTACTCTTGAGGGGCGGCACATTAGTTCTTTGCACACGGGCGGTCGACACCCTAGGATCGGCACTGCAAGCAATTAAGTTTTTACTGTTCATGTGTTCCCTTTGATCGTACCTATTACGAAATGAAGTGTTCTGTTCCCACTTCCTATTCATCCGCTAGCTCTCCGTGGCACAAGTATACATTTCACGTTTGTCAGATCATGCTTAACATTTCATGAAGCTCGGAGCAAACACAGGGAGCAAGGCAAAGTGTGACACAGAGAGAAGGGGAGCAAATTTGTTGAAAAAAAAAAGTGTAACATCATTTATGGAAAGTCCCTTATTCAAACTTAACGAAAACACAAATATTTGCTATGGTTCATAATTTGCTCAGAGTAAGAAGGTCACTCCCCAAGGTACAACTGTCTTTTTTAGATTTCGCGTTGAAATTCTTATGTAGCATCTCGATCAAGTCTTTTGAACATAAGACTGATAATATTACCTCACGGAAGTTTCTCAGCACATAATACAGAAGTAAGGATTCAAAAACAGTTTGAAAGATTCACGTCAGAAATGAGTCTTTAAAATATCGGGTAGATGAAATTAAAGAAAATAAAATTATTTATGAAACAATAAAAACATATGCATTGATAAATTGCTTAACACTACGCTGTTAGAATGGAAACATATATCAAAATTGGTCTTTACTGACTTTTCCATTCACGGACTAAAATTGATAACAGGATTATAATTGCATCCAATTCACATTCATTTCAATATTCTGCTGGATGGATAACGCTCCCTTCCCACGCCAAAAAAGATCTTTACTATAAAAAAGAATTCATTTAAGAAGGAAATTTTGGTTGCTGTATCCCGTCTAAAAACTTTTCTAAAGATACCCTGCTCTGCTTGTGCGACATTTGTTGATGTGTATGTATTATTACACTGAGAAAAATGAAGTTTTCAAAAATGAGTACACTCATGCTTTTAAATTTTCTTGAAACCTTTTGTTTCAAATATGAGCACCCATGTTTTCAGATAGGGTGCTGAATTATTTCATGCTCAAAAATGAGTACATAACTCGGTTAATACTCAGTTTTGAAGAAAATACATATTTAAAAATGAACACAAAGACCTTAAAAATGAGCACATGTTGATTTGAGAATTTGATGAGTGTTTGAAGGTTTCAAATTTGAATACCACATAGTCGGAGCCATTTTAACCCTGCGATGTGTTCAAATTTGAGTCATTTTTCGTCATTTTTGAAATTGTTATATTTAGAGTGTACACATTTCTCAGCAGGAAAGAAAAGAAAAGTAGAAAGCAAAATTAAGAAATTAATCTGTTTGAAACAGTGCTTCCGAGATTCTGGCGTCAAAGCAGGGGCGTAGCTAGGGGGGGGGTTTGGGGACAAACCCCCCCCCCTCCGAAAAGTTAGTCTCAAAAAAAAAAAAAAGAGAAGAAGAAGAGCAGAACGAGAAAGAAAAAAAAGGAAGAAAAGGAAAAAATTCCAAGCGATTATACATACATACATATATATATATATATAAAAGAAGCAAACCCCCCCCCCCCGAAAGTCGGGTCTAGCTACGCCACTGCGTCAAAGAGAAGTATGCGATTACTCCAATACGGACATTAGAAAATATAAAAATGCAAACAATCTGGGAATTTTTCGAACTGAAGACTGATGTACGTAGTATTGAAAATGATACATACAATGCGTAATTGATGAAATGTTACAAAAATTCGTATATGAAAAAAACTTAAAAAATAAAATGGAAAGAATGAACAAACGACTAAATTTTCATTCGAGCTATACCAGTTCTTTAAACTCTTGGGAGTGCCTACGTTGGAACGTGATCGGTTGCCCTTTATCCCAGGGCTCCGGAGTCGAAATGGGACTGATTTTGAGGTAAAGGAGTCGGAGTCGGAACTGGTCATTTTTCCTCGGAGTTCACAAACCCCCATTTACTGTGGGGTATAGGAGTCGATTAGAAGACTCTAAAATTCCCGGAGTTGAATATTTTCCCTCCGATTCCGCACACATCGACTTTATTTATTGATTCCTTTTAGGTTAATTCATATTTTTCATGTATTTGCTCCTTGCTACTCAAGTGTAAGACCTATTTTTTTAACTCTACCTTTTTTTCTGTTTCCTCTATGATTTACGTTTTATTCCGAGCTCATTTTTTAGTTTTAAGTTATGTCGTCAGTTCTTTTTAGTCATTTTTATCTTTTTTAGGGGAGAATCGTGTTTTGCGTATTCAAAAAAAAAAAAAAAAAAAACCACGGCGCCCCGAACTTAAATTTTTGGGAGGCTGGAAATTCACAATTTACCGAATGGAACTCCAAATTTTGCCAAATGGTGAAAATTTTGTCAAGTCGAACTTCAAATTTCGCCGAATGATAATTATTTCGCCGATTGGAACTCTAAATTTCACCGAATGATAATAACTTTGCTGAATGGAACTCCAACTGCTGCCGATTGATGATATTTTTTCCGAACAGTCTGACAATGTGTGCCGAATAAGAGAATTTTCGGGAGGTCACAGTGCCCTCTCGTGACCTCCCATCAAGGCGCCCCTGAATACTAATCTCCAGTGACGTCTTCATTGCTAAAAAAGTAAAACCATGCTTTAAATGAAAAATAATTCCCTTTTAATATGAAAGGGTGATGAAAATAATTCATAACTCTAGAGAAGTGAATCCGTTTAGCCCAAAATTTTCCAGAAGACTTGTGAAACGGTCCACTACTTCACCGCTATCAGGGGTTCCGCTAAGCTTTTGTTTTTCGCGAGCCGGCGCCAGCTTTAAATTGCGCTAAGAGCTCTGGGATTGGCGGCACAAGGCCTCAACATGATGTACAGAACAGTGGCAATCTTTCTGCTCCTGCTCTTCCCATATGAGAGCGATGCTAGGAAAAAAGCTCTGGAGCCTAGAAATACAATCGAAGATGTCGATTTCAAACGACTGGAGGAACTGATCGAAAACGAATCTTTCTTAGCCGTCTTTTTTTGTAAGTACCCGTTTGAGTTTTGCTTTTGGTGAAAATCCTATGTAATCCAGACCGGCGATAACCCGAAAAAGCTTTCCCTACTTGTTCCTTGAGCTATTTTAAACCGGCGATTCCGAGTGAATGCTTAGATCGGTTACGAAAAACGAGGTTCAGCTGCTGCTAGCTAATGCACTGTTTCCCTACTTAATGAAGGTTTAAAAAGAGAACGATACTTTCATGAGAAAGAAAAATGTTATAGTTTAGAAAGTTTAAAATGTCTATTGCTGTGCGGCTCACTAGGTGGCATAACTCACTTCTTTCGGCCAATGAAAAATGTTTTTCTGAAGATGAAATTCGCTGTTTTCAGAATGCATTATTAAAAATGCTATGTCGGCAGATGCTTTTCATAAACATAATCATACCATCATTATTACATCATATTTACTCTTTATTTTATATTTCATTACATCATAACTATCCCTTCAAGCAAAAAAAAAATTATAACTATTTTTGTAATTATTTTACATAGCTTATTGCAGATTAATAGTCTCCAATGTTCAGTATGATGAGAGGATCAATACATTATCCTTGATTTGGATAAATTATTTTTATGCTGACGTTTTTTTTATTTAAAAAATAAATCATCTTATTTATAATTAATAAGAATTAAATGGCTTTTTATTTTATTTTTTTCAATTATTTCAGATATGAAACCAAAATTAAAGCAATCAAGCTATTTGCCATATACGATACGCTCATCGAACACAACTAAGATAGTCCAATTACAAACCAATTTCAAAAAAATCAAGAAAGTATGTTATTAAAATGCTCAATATCTTTCATTCACAATTGTCAGCTTAATCAAAACACATCGATTCCCTACTTTGATTATTAGATGGCCTTTTTGTTTTCTTTTTCTTTTTTACACATCTTATTCTCTCAGCAAAGTGTTACAATTTTCGTTTAACAAATACTATACCATACATTTTTTTTCTTAAATAGAAATAAAAGTTTATAAAGTCCTTAAATTTAAACTGTCAAAAACATCTTCAAAAACCTTCAATATCTTTTGAAATGTATTTTTTAAAAACTTTTTAAAAACTTTTTTTGTGGTTTTATGAACAAAATTATTTAAAAACCTCTTTAAATATTTATGTGTCTAAAATTAGTTTCGAATATAAATAAGTTTTTTTACTGTTGTTAAGTAGAATGTAACAGTGCTTCATATGTAGCTCATGAAACACAAAATATTTTTTACAAATCCAGTATTTCTAATGAAACGAGGTAGTTTCGTGTACTTTTTAAATTTTATATCTAGCAATGTAATGTAATTACAAATGTTTTGTGCTTTAGTTATTTATTAGTTTTGAATTATCAAATGTTGAAGAGGCAAAAATTATTTATATGCACAAATTTGATGATATACTTTCACTTCTTTAAGCAACCATAGGTAAAAACCTTTTCGGCACGGAAAGTTCAAACCGGCGTCATTCTCTTCAGCTGTATTATGTTTAAGTTGATCTGTAGCATGATTATGATATGAGTTTTTTACAAAAAAAAAAAAAAAATCAGGTTGACAAATTTTTAAATCCTTATTTGACTTTTTTTTTCAAAACATATTCTCTAAAGACACATTAACTGTCCATTTATGTACTACATTTCATAACTGGATAGCAATAGGTTTCGTAAGAAATTGATTTGTTTGCACTGTCAAAATTTATAAGAAATGTTACGTATCTGTTTCATTTGTTTCCCATGTTAAAATCATAATTAATAGCAAATAAAAAAAAAGTCAATATTTCCAAAATTAGTTTAAAAAAAAAACAATATGTATTGACATTAGGGTTTTTCTTTGATTTCATATGTACGTGACACACGGCGGGTGCCCCTTCCCCCGCTTCTCCCTCCAAGAACGAAACTCCTGTAAGATAAGACCACCTTTAACAAACCTGACACTGTCTGCACCATTAGGTCATTACCCCCAACTCCTCTTGTGGAAATCGCCGAAATATAAAACCATTAGTGTCTCAGACGTCAGGAATACACCCAACAAGTTTTACTATGTTTATTTTGTGAAATTTGATATGTTTCTTGGCTATTCTATGAATGTCATTGATTATTAAAATTGGTCAAGCTCACAGAGCTAGAATTGAACTAGAGCGCGCTAGGGATAAATTTTAGCTCTACATATGAAAGTTTGTTTGACCATTTCTCCTTGGCGAACGCAACGGCCTAAAGCACGCAGACTTAGACACGTAATTTAACTTCAGCATGATATGGCTAGAAAGATTCCAAATACGGCCCCCACTTATTTGACCATCACTTTCTCTTCATGTTGACAACCGGTTTTTGCCCCCCACCCCCATAAAAAAACACGCATTCTAGTTACATGCCATCTCTGTAGTCAAGATATGTGTTTCCTAGCTGTTTTGCTCATTCCATGAATTGAAGAATTTTACAAAATAACGGAAATGTAGTTGGAGATTTTGCATCTATGTAGCTTATCTCACTAGAGATTTTAATGATGGTGGAGTAGAGAAAAATGAGCGCTCTCTGTAAAAATTTACTTATTCCACTTTTATCCGAAATGGTATCAAAAAAAATAATGATGCAGAAGTTTTTGTCGTTGTGAAGATTGACAGATTTTTGAAATTTATTTTGAAAAGGTCATATGGATTGTTAAGAAAAAGGGTAAGTTTCTTCTATTAACTCTCACAATATCTTTCAATAACCCTCTCTTTTTCAAATGAGGGGTATGAAATTTTCTCAGTTTATTTGTTAGCTTTCTTTTTGGGCGGGGGTTGTAGTGGTTCAGTCTACTTTTTACAAACTTTATTTTTTGGGGAGGGGAGGGGGTTATACTTTCCCTTACTCTGGGTTCCGTTTTAAATTGCTTTGAGGTTTTCTAAATTTATCTACCTGTTAGTTTTACATATTTTATACATTCCACATACCTATACACTGAGGTGACAAAAGTCATTTTATAGCAATAAGGAAATCTACAAAAGGTAACTAGAGTATGTACCATTTGTTCCCACACCCGTTGCGAAAACATTGAAATGACAGCCTGCTAACCCCAGCTAAAATTTAAGTGAGAAGAACACACAAATGTGTGTGTGACAAGTTCAGATTAAAACCGTTTGATATTAGTAACAGCGAGTGCCGTATCTTCAATTTTTCCGAGATGTTACAGAGATTTTAAAAAATGAAACTGCCCTTGACCATCTTCCTTAAAGGTTTTTTTTTCTTTTTTTTTACAGGGAAGGGGGGGGGGGAGAAGTAGAATGAATTTATAAAACGCATGATAAGTTTAATGCAGAAAAATTCTTTATGAATAATTTGTTCTTTTGAGTGAACCAAATACCGAATAGGATAGATACCAAAAGTTAACAAGTCCTAACAACGCAATTTTACGCTTTTTATAGAAATTTTAGAGGAGGGAGGGTGAGAAGCAATGGGTATATACAGTCGACTCCCGCTACAACGCGATCGAACTAACGCGAAATGGCTATAACGCGATTTTTTCCCCCGGTAAAGAATTTTATTCCTAACGCGAATTCTTCACCCGCAACATGAAAATTTTCCGAAGGGAAACGCGGTTTTTCCGTGAATGGATCTTTATCCCTTTGGCATCACTGAGAGCGGAAGTTCCCACACCGTACTAGTCTGAACATCGCTTATACAAATAACTTCTCCTCATTTTCCATTTATTTTTTTCATTCTATATGGGAAAGTTTATGAAATATAATGACACCTAAAAGCTCTGTTTCATTTAAAGTTTGTGAAGATAGAAGGAAAAAGAGAAAGTTTCAACAACTATAGTGCATTTGTTTTTCTTACTACATAATGCAAGTACCGTAGTGGTTTATTTTACGTCTTCCTTTCCCATTGATCATTGATTTTGTGCATCGCAGCAGTTTTTTATGTTAAATAAAATGTTTTTTTTTTTTAAATACAATAAATAAAAATTCAATTTTTTATTTAAGAAACAGTAATGTATAGTTAAGAAATGGTTTTTAACAGTTTGAGGTGGTGTTTACAAGTGTCTTTAATCGTATGGGTATGTTTATAAAAGTTTTAACACATACCCTTTTCCACAACACGAAATTTCAACTTACGGGGAGGGTCCTGGAACGCATCTCTCGCGTAAGTCGGGACTCGACTGTACTCTGGAAATTTTTCGAAATTAAAGTCATAAAAATGCAGTTTTAGTCAATGTTTGGAGCTGTTACGAGAAGAAGGTCACTGGGAGGGATTTAGGAAATTTTCAAATTTGACGTCAAAAATCGCCAATTTAGGCAATTTTCAGTAATGTTAGGGAAAAGGGAGGAGGGGGGGGTCTCCTCCTATTTTTTTTTCAAAATTTTGAGTCAGTTTCAGACTTTCTTAGGTGAATTTAGGCAGTCGAAGGCCCCTTCTAAAAATTTCCCGCAATTGAAGTCTAAAAGACGCGATTTTAGGCTGTGTTTGACTATGATAGAGGAAAGGAAAGGATATTCCCTTCCGTAATTTTCTTCAAAACTGATGTCAATTTTTGGCTATCTAGAGCAGCGTTTCTCAACCTTTTTTGACCCTCGGTTCGGTAAAAGCTGTTGAATCAGCAAAATCGCGGACCCGTGATGTTTTTTTTAATGGGGGGGGGGGGGGGGGCTAAAAAAACTTTCGACTCGAAGACCGGTAAGTACTTGTAAAAGATTTTTATGAACGAGTTTTCTCCATTTTCAGAAAATATAATAATAATAATAATTATAGCAAAGTAAATACGTCAGGAATTGAGTATGTACCATCCCCTCTCCCCTTGGAAAAATTTGAAATGACGGACCAGCGTGTGTCTGAAATAAACCTAAAAATAATACGAAGCGAGTAAAAAAAAAAAAAAAAAAACTAAGCTCATGAGGTCTGAGCTTACACTAGATATAATCAAAGTTTCACAGATTTTTAGTGCTGCAATACTTTTTCGAATTTAAATATGCATTGTATTTAAATAAATATATACACGGGGGGGGGGGGGGGGGAGTCGGAAATGCATGCAAAAAAAAAAAAAAAGTTTCTCCTAGGTAACAGGTTACCCCTCAATATTTTTAGACTTGTGGATAGTAATATACTGGAGATAATTTTAACTTCGTATTTCAACTGAAAGAGGGTGCTCAACCCCCTCCCCCAAACTTAATCAGCATAGGAAGGGGGTTCAGAAATACATTGAACTGAAAAAACAATGCTGCACATTATAATATACGCGAGTAATATGCATATACATTGCAATAAAATAATTATTTACAAAAAAAAAACAGCTGGGGAAATTTAATATTTCTAAATTTGTGACATTTTTATGCTACGGCTAATGTTAAATTGAGGGGTACAATCGTAAAATTTGAGTAAGAAGCTAAAACTTTTACAGCTATTAGTAAGTGTAAAAATAATAGGGGGTGTCTTGGACTCTAGCAGAAGAAAAGTTTTTTTGAACCAACCTAATTTTTACTTTTCACACCAGAGTCCCCCGCACCTACCACTATTTATGGCTTAACCACTTGGATGGGAACCTGAAGATAGCCAGACCAGAAACCGAGCAATCCCTGGTCCAGCATCCCCAGAGGTATCGTTTCACTTGGAGAACTTTTTGCCACGTGCATATTCAACGTCCCCCAGTCACCATTAATGAAGACGGTGGATCTTCAACCAGCGAGGATCGAACCCGGGACCCTCCGGTCACAAGTCCGACGCCTTACCGATCAGGCCACCACGGCCTCCCTAATGAGTGACGTATTGGTGGAAGGAGAGGGGGGGGGGGGGGGCTAGGGGACTTTAACCCCTTCTCCCATTTGGTCAAAACTTAAAGTTGATTAAATTGCGATCTGCAATGGTGTGGGAAAGCTTGGAGGAAATAGTTTCGTTTTGCAATCGGGGTTTTAATCTGAAATTTTATTACTTTTAAACTAAACCAGTCATATATATTTTACTTCCCTCCCAGGATAAAGGGGCTATATCCCCCTTTCCCCATGAAGTCAAAACTTACTCTGCACAAAGCCGAAATTTCGAAGATTTTATATACTTTATATTAAAGAATGCATTATATTTAGATTAATGTATAAACTACAACCGGTGTCGTATGCATGGTAGGTTGGTGGGGGGAGGGGGGGACTAAAGGAACTGTAGCCCCTTCGCCTATTTTGTCAAAATTTACAACACATTACAATGTGATTTGAAATGGCATGGAAAGGCTTGGAGGAAATGATTTTGTCCTGCTATCGAAGTTATTACTTTCAAATTAGAGCAGTCATTAAAAAGAAAAAAATAAATAAATAGAATAACGATCTGATTGTGCAGCATAAATCATCCGCTTCGATTCTTATATTTATAAATATAACTGTTATATCATATCTACTGTACAAACTATAATAGTGCTGCCCTTTATTATTGCTACATACTTCCAGGTAAGGATAGAGTATAGCCAATATCAAAAAATTTCGGTAGATAGCACCGAACTCTGATAACTTTTCTAGCATCGTCCAAGAGAGCCTAAAATGCGTTTTAAGGACTTTGAATTGGAAAAAATTCTGGAAAAGATCTCCGAACTCTGACTTTTCTCCTAACATTGGAATAAATTATAAAAAAATAGTATAAATTGTCTTCTTAAGATTGTAATTTCCAAATTTAGCCGAAGAAAATACTTGAGTTTTTCCCTGCACATTTAACGTCTTTAAATGCAGCTAAAAAAGAAGCAGCTTCCAGGACTTCAACTTTGATAAATTTTCGGGAGAGACCCCGAACTACACTTAATTTTGAAGACTAAGTTGCTGAAATATTTTCCTAGAGAACTTCCCAACCTTCCCATTTCCTAAATGTAACTAAACATAGCTTAAAATTGCGTCTTTCAGAGTTCGCTGACGAAACCTTTCCAGAAAATCCCCACTTCATTTCCTAAACGTCAACAGTTACAGCCTAAATTTGCGTGTTCAATATCAAAAAAAATTCCGGAAGAGAAATGCTTTGTAACGTATCTTTACCAGAAATTGCGTTAAATTCCTTCTTAAAGAATCAAATTAATTTTTTCTTTACAGTAAATAGCAAAAACCTTTTTCGCTTAATATCCCCAAGTCACCCCGAGTTCCGCAACGAGAAATTCGCAGAGAGAGAGCCACTGGATCTTCCATATCACCTCTACGTCATCACAGATAGCATTAACTTCCGTGTTTTAAACTTTTATTTGTGTAAATTTCTGGAAGGAGCACTTGGTCCCTAAATATCGCTAAAGACAGCTTGAAATTGTTACAGTACAAGACACTCAGGAAGGAACCTCAACCCCATTTCACCTAACGTTGCCACCAAAATGTTCCGAAAATTTCGCTTTTCGACATCAATTTTTCAAGTTTGTACGGTGAGGTCCGGACCCTCTTGCTGTCATCCAAATGTACACTGCTCGACATTGAAAATGCAACACCAAGAAGGAGTGTTCAGAAATTTATGCAAATTTTAGAGTAGACGTACATCACTGAGTTATGTAAATGATGTGAAATGCGGAGCTCTCCGACGCACGTGAAGTAAGATATAAGGGAAGGAACTTGCAGAATGGGCAATATTCGTGTCGTTATTTCTGACTAGAGAATTATCGAAGAAATTTGTTTTTGTCTTGGAGGATACGTGTAACACGAAAGAATGCCAGGCCGCCGTCAACGAAGGCACTTCCAGCAGATAGACGATTTTACGAGGGGTGTGGTGATCGGACTGAGAAGGGGACGTTGGTCCGTACGTCAAATCGCAGCTGATACCCACATGGATGCGAGCACGGTGCATCGGCTGTGTCGAAGATGGTTGGAACAGCGAAATGTGGTAAGATTGAGGGGTGCAGGAGCAGTCAGAGTGACGTCAAAATGCGTGGATCGACGCATCCACCGACACGCTGTAGAAGACCCACAAGTCACTTGTTCCTTGATTTTTCAGCTGGTACAAGATACCCTGAATGCTCCCGTGTCAACCAGAACCATTTCCCGTCGTTTGGTCGTACGTGGTCTGCAATCACGGCGTCCGCTAAGAAGACTGCCATTGACCCCACAACATAGACAGCAACGTTTAGTATGGTGCCGGACTAGAGCGACGTGGATGACAAAATGGCGAAATGTCGTGTTCTCAGATGAATCCCGCTTCGGTTTATCCAGTGATAGTCGCCGCATACGTGTGTGGCGTCGACGTGGATACAGATCTAATCCGGCAGTAACTGTGGAACGTCCCACCGCACGACAACGTGGCATAATGGTTTGAGGCACAATTGCGTACTGTTCCTATCATCTCTAGTTCCTATTCAGGGCACTATGATGGCCCAACGATACTTGGATAATGTGCTGCGGCCGGTGGCAATCCCTTACCTTCAAGTGCTACCTAATACAATTTTTCAGCAGGATAACGCCCGACCACACAGTGCTTGCATCTGCCAAGATGCTCTCTAAGGCACACAGATGCTTCCTTGGCCACCATACTCTCCTGACCTTTCACCAATCGAACATGAGTGGGATGTGATTGGACGCCGTTTGCAGACTCTCTCCCTGCCTCGTTCAGAAGACTAACTGTGGCAAATGCTTGAAAGAGAATGGAGAGCCATCCCTCTGGACACCATCCGCACCCTTATTGACTCTATGCCTAGACGTCTTTCTTCGTGTACCGCTGTCCGCGTGGTCCTACATCCTACTGAGCCGACGCCGTTCTCGCTCTGTATTCTGCCTATCATTTTGAAATTAAGATCATTTATTATTTCTTGCTATCTCTGTCTTTTTTCCAAATTTCATCACTTTCTGACCACTCCGTCTTCTGGTGTTGCATTTTCAATGTCGAGCAGTGTATTTTTACCTACCAATGCGATACTCTTCTCAGCTTTATTTAAGGTTCTTTGCCTGAGCATGGTTTTGGCTACTCCAGACTGATGAACACAAAGTTAGAGCTCAGCTGTAACTAACTTTTTTGGTATTTGCTTGCAGTTCCGCCTCAGCTCTGACTAAGGGACGGTAATTTGTAGCTTTATATCCATTTCAGGTGCTTATAGTGTTTCAGACCTGTAAAATATTCGCGACAGTATTTAGATTCTTCAGTATACTATATTTTTTCATTAAAAAAAACTTAATACGTATTTAAAGTTTTAAATTCTTCAGGAGAGGGATAAAGGAACCCTTGTAGAAAAAATTTCATAATGTTTAAACAAGGGTGTCTGTCTCTCTCGGAGCGATGCCTCCCCCCCCCCCTCCAGATTGAGAGTGTCTGCAAAGACGATGAAAAAGACCCTCTAAAACAGTGACTTCCCTCTTAAACCTAGGCTACCCCCCCCCCTTGATCGAGTTCTAGATCAACCACTGAGAGCATCCATAAATACCTCGGTGCGCTTGAGGTAGCGGGTTCGGCTCCCGTCCTTGTCGTAGATATACCACGTCTCTCTCACTAAAATCCTTCTTCTGTATCTGTCATGTACTATTTGTATAAATTATACATGCAATAAAATATATTGTTAAAAATTTTGTATAGTAATTATTTTTATTATTAATGTGTTGTAATCCGGCTAAATTTGGTGTTTATTCCATTACCTTTCATCTAAAATTGTCTTAGTAACGTAACCTGTAAATAGTTTCTTGTAATGTATATACAACCCCCTTACTTTCGAATGAAGTATATGGCCCCTCCATTTCTGAAAGGTAAGATTTGTGAATGGAATAAAAAGAAAATAAGAGAAACTGGTAAAACGTAACCGAAATTTCTCAATGGAATATTGTGGATGCTTTTCAAGGATTTATAAATAGCTTACGCGGCACAAAAAGTTAGTCTTGACTGAATCGTCGTGCTGGAGAGTGTGTAGTGTATTAGCTCTGTTTTGCGAAGCCTTTGCGCTGTGTTTTTGCGTATTTTGATGTGAATATGTGTGTTACCGTTGAATTTATGGTGTTAATTGATATTTGCCTAATTGCTATGGTTAAAAAGCAGTTGTTAATTACATTTCTTGTGCATAGTTGTTAATAAATCTGCTGTGCTCTTCTCAAGAACTGTATCGTCATTAAAGAATTTCTTCAAATGGCTGGACTCGTAACAATATGTAATTGTTTTTGTGTATGTGGCGTGCTTCCTGGAAAAATGGGTATTGCACATCGGACGCATGATTTGTACCTCGTCGCTAGAGTTTGATAAATTAATTAGAAAAAAATATTATTTAATTTTTACGGGAATTTTAAGCATTTTCTATCGATTGGTCTGAACTAATTGTTTAGTTTTCAGAGCATCGTCGGAAATAGTGAAACTTAATTTCACTATTATTTTCGTTGCTAAAAATCTGTAACAATAAAATTTACTACAAGAATAATGTAAAAAATAAACATATACAATGATGTGAGCTATGCTATTTAGAGGGATAGATTATTTACTATCGAAGAGATTTTGATAAATACGATGAGAAAATAATTTTACTTCACAAAGAGATTTCATGAAACATGAAATAAATATTTATATATATTTAATGTTTCATAAGAGTACGGTGGAGAAATAAAAAGAGAGAGCGAGAGAGATATATGCACATATTGTTTGTTATGGATACAGATGTAGGAGATGTTTCTTGAAATTAATATTTTTATAGATACATATGTAGTAATAAATATTGAGAGGTTAGATAAATATAGAGATAGATTACATAGATTTAGATAGATAGATTACATAGATTTAAATAGATAGATATATGTACAGAAGTATAGATACTGATTAAAATATTTTTAATTCCAAAATGAAATTTATTTTACCTCCCAGCGCACCCTGCCGCTATATCAACATGAAAGGTCGCGCTTATTTCTCAGATACACTATTTTAAAGTATAATATTCTCAAGAGGTTAAATATCAAAATTATGCTGTTATTAGCAAAGTATTAGCTAAGTTATTAGTAACTAGTTTTATTTATTTGAAAAAAAATTCCATTTTAGAATACAAAAGCAATCTGCATTTAAAACAAAAAAACCAAATGACAAAATTCAATGACAATGACCATTTAAAATGACTAAAAATCTAGAAATTTACATGAAATTAATATTGCTGATATTTTAACTCAACCACTTGACTGTCCACATTTAGGATGTAAAAGACTGAGGGTAATACAAAAAAGAAAACCAATATAGAAAATTAAAATAACAAAAAAGGCAAAAACGGAAGGGGGCGAAGGGCGAACCATCTAGCTGCTGAAGGCGGCTAATCATGTCAATAAATTGATGTACTCATAAGCAAGGGAGACAAGACACATAGTTCGAACTACTCATCAAAACTCAGCGACCGTTCAAACATAAAAGACAGTAAAAAAAGGAAATTAATCCACATCGTAAGCACCAAGTTGCGAAAAAAAGTCCAGGTTATATGCATTTTTGTCGAAGTTATATGATTTAAAATATTTAAAATAGTCACTATGCCATTTTGAATGCTGCCTCTTAAATCGAAAATTTTAAACAAGCGTTGTTTCCTTCTGAATATTGAATCTTTTAAGTTCAGCCTCATGCTTTATTTAGTTTTACATATACATTATATTAGTGGCAACGTACAGTAAATACTACAAGTTTTATTTCATTGCTTATTTGTTTACGTTTCACCATGGAGATCGATCTGGCGTGCACGCTGTCGTTTGAACTTCAATATAGTTTAATCGAGATACAGTTGTGTTTAAAACTTAATTATTAAAACTAAAAGCTGCGATTATTAATTAAGTTACTTTGTTTGTTCATTTGTTATAGATTATGTAGAATGGACAATAACAGTTCTTCTTGGCGAAAGAATAAAAAAATTGCAAATTAAGAGGAGGAAATGACTATTTCTGCTCTAAGGAGGGAACCGTAATCATAAACTAATTCTTTGATTGCCATTCATAGTTTTTTCGGAAATTTTGATTACAAAAGATAATGCAATCCGTCACCAATTCCAATCAGCTGTAAAATCAAGTAATATCGAAGTTAGTTTTGATAATAATTTTGAGTATAAAGAATTCAGTTGTGCTACAGTAAGATAGACCTCATTCTTTACGCTATGTATCTTATAATAATGTGGCAAACATTCACTATATCCTGTGTTCGACAAATCTTCAGGGTTTTCTTCAAAACTGGAACTTTATTATCACAAAATTTTAGCTGTAAATTTTCTAGTTATCAAGAGCCATTTAGTTGTAGATTTGATTTAAATATGCTGATTGTAAATCTTTTCTAAGCATTGGAAAAGAACTTGTTTCTTTTCAAAAGAATTGGAGTACATTCTGCTACGGTGCTGTAGAAACAATATGGTAAGAGCAGCAACTTAAGGTATATAATAGGTTAATATGTGATGATGGCCCTAAAATATTTTTTAATCTAAAGAAAGGAAAGGTATATAGAGAATACATCTTTTAGTTTTGATATTACATTGCAATGCATCATATTATGTAGTAAAACCTTAGGTTATGACTTGAAAACATAAAAAAAATTACGTTCTTTCTATCCTGCAAAATTGTAAGAATGAAGGAAATTCATAAATTTTGTTACAAAAAAAAAAAGCTTATAATGAAAAAAAAATGAAAAGCTTATAAATGAAAAAAAAAAAAAAAAACACAAAATCTATGTGTCTTAGATATCTTTTCATCCATATGCTATTTTTGCATTGAAAATGGGGTTATTCTATGCCTCCCTTGTAGAGAAGAGTGTCCTGCAGATTGGAAACAAATGTTTTGATTATTTGATTTTGACATGATCCACTATTGGATCAAATCTGTTTTTCTATCTTAAAAACTATTTCCACTGTAGGAAAATAATATTTGAAACATAAATCAGTCATAAAATAGCTACATTTTGAATATATTTGCTAATAGAGTCTATACATAAAAGTAGATTTTTTTTTCAAAATCATGATCATTTTTATATAATTTTAAAATACTTCTTGTGCATGAATTTTATATGAAAAGATTTTTTACTTCAATTTCATTAACTAGCTGACCCTTACAAAGCATATGCACACAACAGTGGTGATTTAAAAACTTGGATTTTTTAGGGTAATTTTTCAGGAAACAACCAAAATGTGAATTATTAGTTAATTTTTTGTCGATAGCGTTCAGGAAAAAACTTCAAAATGATGTCTTACTTTTAGAGTTTTGTGAAAGATTAAGAAAGCACACACAAAAAATAAATAAATAAATAAATAAATAGAATAAATAAAAACACTCTTAAAAAACATTCTTATCTATGATGGTGTGATTAACAAGGTTTAAATGATTGTCTTGTCTAATTTTAATGCAACAGCACAACTGATTCAGAATTTCTGCAATGAGTTTGGCTTATATATTCATTGAAATTTTGATCAGAGTTTATTTGAGGAAAGAAGGTGCAAAAATGACATTTTTGGCCCGTGAGACACGTTATTAGCATTGCATTATCTTCTTGTTTTTACCCTAGCACCACAGTACACCTTCATACTGTTAGCATGAGGCTCTAGTAAATTTAGTTAATGGACATCCTGCTTGAGATGCTACTCATTATACAATGTGTTAATAAAAAGTCAAGATAAATTTAAATAGAAGCCTCTAATTTAACAGAAAATATTTTTCGAAAATTATATTGTGATTTAACATGTAAATATGAATGTTTTCATTTATAATTTTAATGCATCAATATAACTGTGGTTCAAAATCTGGTTATTTGATGAGGCAAAACTTAAATTTAAGACAGTTGTACACAAACACAAGAGAATGTACATTTTTTTTTATATTACAAAAAGTTGAAAAAAGGGAAAGCCTTGAAAATATCTAAATGAGAGGAAAACTAACATTTTTTTAATAAATTCTCAAACAAAGCACTGGAAAAACATGATCTCTGAATTAAAAATAACTGATTTCTGTCAGTTATTTTCAGTGAATTTTGCTGATAAATGTATTTTTTAATGTTATGTTTAATTTACGAGTAATTATTCAGAAGCAGTTATGTATTATTTTATTAGTTTTTTATTTTGTTTAAAAAAGCATAACTTATGAAAATTGTTTCAATATTCAATAATATTACTAAAAAGCATACAATATCTTGTACTTTGATATAGCAGCCCATTTAGTCTGGACAACAGAGGTTGTTATAATGAACGTTAACTATATGTGCAGTAAATTCCCTCTGGGGTGTGCACTAAGGGGACAAACTTTTTTGTTTCTAAAAAGGGTGTCGACAGGACATAGATTTTATAATTTTATTGATTTATTTCTTCTTTTTTACTCTCAACATAAATATCTGCTCAACATAAATGTTATGCATTACGAGAGCTGAGCTTTTAAATTTACTGGTTTTTTAAATATGCATAAAATAATCAACGCTATTTTATCAGGCCACATTATATCAATTTATGTTGCTGAACCTTGCTTGAGGTACTAACTACTACAAACTTTCGGATTCATTATTTTCACATAATTCAACTCTTACATATCATTTTTTGAAACCAATGCGATATAAGCAACTTGCTATTGTTTTGGTTTTAAATCCTCTCCAAGGATAATCTACCCAGTTGATTGCATCCAAAACATCAATTGCTGAGCAATTCACTACTAATTCTAGCATTTTTTTGTGTTATTGATCAAATACTTTTAATCTAGCTGTCTAATAAATTTTGAAGGGTTAATTTCATCATCCGTAGATTGACATTTGGATTATGTATTGCCTAACAAGAATATAGTCTTTATAGTTTCTAAATGAATGTCTTTTGAATGAAAAGTCGCTTTTTCCATGAAGAAAACAACATGCCTTTTTTCTCTAGCAAACTTTTCATCCAAAATCACGAGACAATCTGACATAATACTAGTTCATTGGTTGTCATCCAAGCTCTCTAATATGAATGCTAGTCAACTAGTAAATGCTTTAAATTCATATCTTTAAAGCACTGTAGTATGGCTGCTTTCTGGATGACAACAAATTTCAATTTCATGCTATCCATTGCTGGCTTTAAGCAAAATTGTTAAGCTTGCGTCTTTTTAAAATTTGTTGCCAGAGTAGCTTTTAGTTCGTCAAGACAAAGTTTTATCCTGCAGAACTCTATAAGACAACTTTATAATCATCTTTATGAATGTTACAAATTTTCCAATGTTTAATTACTTTATTCTCAAAATTTAAGTTTTTATTCGTGAAGTAATTTGTCCGCACAAAAAGATATATCAAAATTCTATTGTATTACAAAAGAGTTTTCTAATACAATGGACTTGATGCTTTAGTGTTGGGGATTAAAAACTGTCTGCATAAATGGGTGTCCACATTTGAGGAGTGTCCGTTAAATTAAGTTTTAATATATTTAAATACTAAAATTTTTGTTATTTTATACTGTTCGGTCATGAAATGTAAAATTTTTTTTGCTTACTGTACCTATTCCCCAAAGCAGAATACTACTAAATTTGCGACGTACGTCGCAGAACAGATGCCTGAGCGGCAGAACAATTCTGTTCAAATGTGAGAGGAAAACTGATAAATGTTCTGCAGAAATTCTGCAAATTTCGGTGAAATTTCTGCAGAAACCGCGGTGCCGAAAGTCTGCAACAACTCCGATGCCGAAAATCTGCAGAAATTGCGGTGCAGGAAACCTGTAGAAACTGCAGTTTTCTACAAATATCTTCCAACTCAAGATAAACTTTTGCAGAAATTCTGCAGATTTCTTAATTTAGAAGAAAATCTAAAATTCTCGCAAGTTACGATAATTTGGCGGAAAGTTCGCGATGTTGCATTCGATAAGTTCTTTGTGGGACTTTCCCAATCGATCTTCATCCACTGCAATTTCGGCCATACACGTATGTTTTGGAAACATGCCAAAATTGAAACACGTCCATCGCCGTAAATTGCGTGTCTTGTTTGAGATTTCAATCCCTTTGCATCCAGAAAATATTTCAATTATTTAGAAAGTTTTGAAGTGTTTTATTATATGCAACCCGAACTCGACTCATTTTATTTATTATTTTCGTTATTTACTTATTTAGTAACATTATTTTAATTGCTCCTTCATGCCATGTAAAATTAACCAAAAAAATATGGTTTGCCACCTAGGTTCGGATTTTTATAAAATTTTGCATCTTTGCTCTGTCTATGCATTTTAGAAAGCAAATAGACTATTTTTGCAGAATCTCAATCGGTTTAAGTTTGACACCTTGTGTTTATATATAATATGTATATATATATATATATATATATATATATATATATATATATATATATATATATATATATATATATATATATATATAGATAGATAGATAGATATAGATATATAGTATATATATAGTTTTCATGATCAACTAATTTTCCAAATTCAGTGCTCGTTTATTAGTCATTTGGTTGAAAGCTGTAATGTATCTGAAAATATCTCATTTCCACAAAAATAAATAGCAACAGTCAAAACAAAAAAAAAAAAATCCTATATGAACCGATTTTGAGTTTTGGCACCATATTTGTGGAAAATATCACTTCTTTCGCATACAATGCTTGAAGTAGAGAAATATGGGGCAAAGTGAAATGGTAAAATATTTACTTTGCTTTTAGTACCACCAATCTAGTAATATTTTAACTATGCAGTAACACAATTAGTCTATTCCAGTCAAGAAAAAACTTTCCTCTGAAAATTATAGAATATGATAATACAATCAATTTTCAAAAATTGAATTTTTTTTAAACATTATTAAATGATAAAGTTCTTGTAACTAACGGTTGAAATATTAATTGAGACCTTCTAATATTCGATGCAGTGTTTATTTGTTTAATATTAAGATTATTTGTATTTTAAATATTTTGTACAATTAAACAAGTACATGTGGGGCAAAGTGGATGGGGCAAATTGAAATAGTTAATTTTGTTTAATTGTTCAATTATTTATTAAATCTCTCACATATTCTTTATTAATTACTTTATTATTTATTACACCTTTATTTAACAATTCATTTATTTATTTATGTATTCACTTAATTTCTTATGCATTCACTCTTTTATTCACTTATTTATTTGTCATCATACATTAATTAATTAATTTATTTAATTATTCCTTTTTTTTCAGTATAATTTTATTTATTCATTTAACCTTTTATTTACTGATTCGTTTGATCAAAAATACTTTTTATAGTTAAATCAAAAATATTTTATTGCAAAAGTATTTCATTTTTTCCTTTGCTCCGAGGGAAAAAAAGGGAAATTTTTCCACTTTTTTTCTGAAAGCGAAAATTGACTGCCAAAAATAAAAAATACTATTTAAATGAAAAATTTAATATAAAATACAGTATTCTTTCTTCGTGTTCTGTAATTTCAAAACAAATTTCCAATTTTTTCATTTTGAAAAAGCTCTGTCAACTTAACCATCTCACTTTGTCCCACATTCCCTACTTGCAGAACAATTTTGATAAAATGATTTCATGTTGCAGAACATCCAAAAGTATTCTGCTTCGGGGTACCTATTACACAGTATCATCCTTCAAAACTTCATATTTCTCTTCACTCCATATAGCTTCAGCCCCGCTAGCTAGCGATTATGTATCTTTTTACAGAGAAAAAAACATGTTGAACATTAGCCACACTGACTTTACTGCATAGCAAAGATGGTAATTTCATACGCATACTCACTCTTTAAATTAATATATTTCAGATTTCTAATGTATATTGGTGTTAAATTTCATGTTGACAGCCCATAAGTAACTCTAATGCTCAGCCTAGTTTATCTTTGATTTCATTGTTACCAGAGTAGAACCTCATCTTGAATTTAGCTGAACTCGATGACTAAAAATGTTTCAAAAATTCTGTCAGCTTTTCTTAGAAAAACTTTCAAATACAAATACAAATACAAATGTGACGACCAGCAACAGGCTCTGGGCCCAGCTAGGCTGGTCCTAGTCAATTAATTAGTCCCCAATGAAGATCAATGGCCCTCTTAAAGCTATCCACTCCCTTGCTCATTACCGCCTCTTCCGGTAAGCTATTCCAAGTGCCCACGACCCTGCTAAAGTTCATTGTTATATAAATTTTAATGGATTCACCATAGTTTTTGCATAAAAATAAGATTGTAACCAATTCAAAAATAACTTCATTTTACCTGAATATCTTATTTATCTGTTGAAATTCATTATAGTAAAAGTTTTGTGATGTAAAAATTACTTAATTTGAGAAGTGGATTCTTTCTAACCAAGCCAAAAAGAAGGTGTCCAAACATACCAGGTGTCTGGGAACATCCCAAGCCTATTTTCTTGCTCTTAACCCCAGAAATATTTTTTATATCTCTTAGGCATTTTTTTTTTTTTTTTTTTTTTTGGTAGTATTTAGACTTTTGAATGATTTAGTATGCAAACATTTCTCAGCGCTGTTTTAGTGAAATTTTAGAAACAAAATTTTTGAACAATAAATTTTTCCAACCCGTAGATATTCTGATAGTTGAAAAACGGTCTTAATTTTGACATTAAGCTTGAAGATGCTTGAAATTCTCCACATCTCGGAATCTCGAAACATGCAGTTATCAAATTAAATATCAATGTTATTAGCTGTAAATATTTTTCTTAATTTTCAGTTCACTTTTTGTTTTAGATTCCAAAGTGTGCAAGGAATGTGAAAAGTTTCTAAATGAGATTGAAAAAATTGACGATGATGCGGAGAATTTTGGCTTGCAATTTGTCAAAAATGGAGAGAAATTTGTGGCGAAAAAGTATGGCGTTACAGATTTTCCTGCATTGGTATACTTTAGAAACAAAGAACCGGCAATATACAAAGGTAAGTTTAGACTGTAAACTTGAAAAGAATTAAGTGTTTAGTGCATAGAATAGGTTTAGGTGTTATAGGATACCTTTTCCATTTGAATTTTGCTCAACATGTAATTGATTTTGAAAAATAAAATGCGAAACTGATGCAAAAGTTATCAATTTGTGACTCTTGGGTTCTCTCTCTGCTATGTTTTGTAAAAAGTAACTCCTTAAAGTTTTTCTTCATTAAAGGAATATGGAAAATAAAAGGAGCACTGAGGGAGCAAGATTAAATAATCAGGTAGTATGGAATAGAGCAGGAGTTCTGAAACTTTTAAGCTCTATGCCCCTTTGAACAACACTGATAGATGCCCCCCCCCCCCCCATGTGGTCAGAAGTAGTACAATCAGAAACCTAGGCTGATTATTAAGCAAAATGTAGATTGATTCATGTACCAAGTTTAGTGTAACTTTGATATAACATATGAGTTTAATATAATGCATAACTTTATTTTGAACATATTACTATTATAATGTTGGAAATATTAGAAAAGAGGAAATCAATACTAGTTTTAAAATATTTATCTAGGATCTAGAGGATGTTAGCATGTAACATCAGTCAGTTTCACAACTTTAATGAGTTGTTAACACGTCATTTAACATTTATATGTGACCACAAAATTAACTTTTTTTACGCACTCACACTTCTTTTGAAATTCTTCTAAACTTCCTAGGAAAGAGCTCCCCCCAAGTTGAGAACCCCTGGAATAGAAGATTGAAAAATAATTGCATTTGACAAGCAACTTGTTTTAATAAGGTGTGTAAAAGCATTACGATCATTAGGAACATGACAACAACAATCTAACTTGTGCTTCCTTTTTCGTTAGTAGAAAAAATCAATTACTCTCCTTTCCTATCAATATATTCATCAACATGTCTTCTATTATTTCATTTTCAAATCAATCAGATATTTTTACATCAACAGCAAATATTTCTTTCTTAATCTCTGTGTACATGAACTCTGTTTTGTATTCTCATAAAAACAAATGCAGCTTAAAAATTAAAGTCAGAGAGAGAGAGAGAGAAATTTTCCAGTATTGTTTAGTTAAATCTATCTCACAGAATGTTTCTTGTTCAATAAGGAAAACTTGATCCATTTTATCATCAATTTTGATTCATGTGAGTAGTTAGTTTTAGAATATGGGATGCTTTTGATCTACTTTTAACTTTTGATGCACTCAATTGAACGATTTCATCAATCAGAAAATATTCTATTCTGCAGCTATTGTGTATTATCAAATAATTCAAGTTTATAACTTAGGCAGCATTGTATTGACTTTTTAAGTGTGCCATTTTGAGCTAGAATGGGAATTATATGCATAATGAAGGAGGTTAAAAGTGGTAAAGGGGACAAGTGGATTTCTTGTGACCTATGTCAGATGTTCTGCTTGTTTAAGGGGAAGGATGAGTCTGAGAAGGATTTCATTTGCACAAATTGTGTTGAACTCTCAGAAATCAGGGTTAGGATGCTTACTTTGGAGGGTGAGTTAGCATTAGGCTGTAGGCGTGTAGATGGGGTAAACACTCCAGAGGGAAAGGGGGAAGTTAGCAAAAAAGTGGTTGGCATTAGCTGTGTGTTAGATAGTGGGAATATTCCAGAATTAAAGGAGGAAGTTAGTAAAAAGGATGTAGAAATTAGCTGTGTGTTAGATAGTGGGAAAATTCCAGAGGTAAAGGGGAAAGTTATTGCTGAGGCGACTAACTGGGAAACAAAGGGTATAATTTTGGGAGATTCAATGGTGCGTGAGGTGGGAAACTCAATAGGCAGAGTTAGACGTAAGGTGGCTAGATGTTGTTTGCCAGGGGCTCGGGTGAGAGATGTAAATAGGGTTGCTGAAAAGAAGGGGGTATTTAATAAAGAGGATGTAGTTACTTTGTGGGTGGGAACTAACGATGTAGGCCATAGTAACAATGATGGGTTTACAAAGGAATGGGATTCCCTGTTGGACAAAGCAACCAACTGTTCGGCAAATGTCCAAGTGGTTGGTTTGCTTCCCAGGTATGGAGTGCATAGGAGTTGGTTAAACCAACGGGCTAGGTGTATGAACCTGGTACTCAAGGAAATTTGCGTTAAGCGTAGTATCAGGTTTATTGATGTGTGGAGTAGATGTAAACGAGATTGGATTGCTAGGGATGGCCTACATCTGAGCTCTACAGGGGTCAAAATGGTTAGTGGTTTGGTTTTAGAGGCTTCAGAATCAAAAAACTAAGTTGGCATGGGGGGCATGGTTTAAGGAGCAGAATTCGAAAGGGTACTAACTATTGGGATTTTAGTAGAAACGGAAATAGGGTGGCTAATAAGAGAAAAGATTTTAACACTTGGGATTCAAACAATCGTGCAGCATTAAATAAAAGTAAGATGGGCTTACTTAAGGTTTTTTATACAAATGCTCGTAGTATTAGGAACAAGATGGAAGAATTGAAAAGCATAATTATAGACGAGAGGTTGGATATTATTGGAGTTACCGAGACATGGGCTACCGAAAGTGATGATGATTTATTATCTATTGCTGGGTATAATTTGTTTAGACAAGATAGAGTAGGTAAAAGAGGTGGTGGGGTTTTATTTTATGTCAGAGACACTTTAATTTGCAATGAATTGGTAATTAATGATAAACCTAATGAGATTGATATGATTTGGATGGAGTTGATTAGTAATAAGGGCAAAAAACTACGTTTGGGGAATATTTATAGGCCACCCAACTTAAGCCAGGGTCAAGACGAACAGATGTTTAGTATTATTAGTGACATTTCTAGCAAGGGGTCAGTCATCATAATGGGAGATTTTAATTTTCCAGGAATTGATTGGAATAATTTTTACCATAGTAATAGCAGAGAAGAGGATTTTTTGAAAGTAATTGGTGACTGTTTCTTAGATCAAATTGTAACTCAGGGTACTCGACAGGACGCGATTTTAGATCTAGTTTTCTGCGACATGGAAGGCTCTGTTCAGGGGTTATGTGTAGGGGAACACATTGGAGATAGTGACCACAACAGTATTAGGTTTGGGATTAAATTTGATATGCACAAAGTAGAGAATTTTAGGTTTGTGCCCAATTTCAGAAATACTGACTTTGTGGCACTTCGGCAGAGTTTGAAAGCAGTTTTTTCTTCTGGATTGGACAATAGTGATGTGAATCTTCAGTGAGCAGAGTTTAAGGAAAATCTAGCGAATACGGTTAGGGATCATGTTCCTTTTAGGAGAAAGGGTGTCAACACTAAAATTTGGCCAATGTGGTTCTCCAGGGAAACTAAAGACGCTCTAAATTACAAGCAAGCTGCTTTTCATAGGTTTAGAGAAACAGGTCACAGTGCAGATAGGCTCCAATATTGTAAGGCAAGGCGTAAATTTAAGTATTTGGTACGGATTCAGAAAAGAGAGTTGGAGCAAAGACTGGCAGATAACATAAACAGGAATCCCAAGAGGTTTTTTGCATACGCTAATTCGGGGAAAGTTCGAAATAGTCATATTGGGCCAATGGTTGATGAGCACGGAATTTTAATTCAGGACGATAGTGATATTGCTAATGTTCTTAATAACTTTTTTTCGAGTGTTTTTAACGATAACTGTATCTCAACAGTTGACACCAACAAGACACAAGCTATAGTACAGCTTGAGGACTTTGTATTTTCCAGGGATGACGTTTTACTTCATTTGAAAAAAATTAAAGAGACTAAGACTCCGGGGCCAGATAATATTTATCCGAAAATTTTAGTTGAATGTGCAGAGGAATTAGCAGATGTAATCGCAAACATTTTCAATGCTTCTTATAATTCGGGGACAGTGCCAGAGGACTGGAAGCTGGCTAACATTACACCGCTCTTCAAGAAAGGGTCTAAAGGGAGTTCGGGAAATTAAAGACCTGTGAGTCTAACTTCGGTGGTTTGCAAAATTTTTGAAACATTGATGAAAATTAAGATAGTGAATTTTCTAGAAACTAATAATCTATTGACTAGTTTTCAGTACGGTTTTAGGAAAGGTAAATCTTGTGCAACTAATTTATTACATTTCTATGACAAAGTTACCATGGCTTTGGACAATAAGAAGCCTGTAGATGTTGTTTACATTGATTTTCAAAAAGCTTTTGATAAGGTACCGCATGTTGCTCTACTTAGCAAATTAGCTGATATAGGAATAGGAGGGAAAACTTTCATTTGGGTAAAAAATTGGCTGACCGGAAGGAAACAAAGAGTAGTTGTAAGGGGAAATTATTCTAATTGGAGTGAGGTCTTAAGCGGGGTTCCTCAAGGATCAGTGTTAGGGCCTGTTTTGTTCATTGTCTTTATGAAAGATATTCACAAAAATATTTCTGGGAACATGAACTGTTTTGCTGATGATGTCAAAGTTATGGGGACTGTAGAAAATGAAGAACAAGCAAATCAGCTGCAAGAGGATCTAGATCATATTACGGAGTGGGCTGATAAATGGGGTATGGCTGTTAATGTTGGGAAATGTCAAGTGCTACATTTAGGGCATGGAAATAAGTGTACAAGTTATTATTTGCAAGGTTCAGTCATTAGTCAGGCAGACAAAGTTACTGATCTGGGGGTCCTTAATAAGTCAGGATTTAAAGTTTAGCCAACAGTGCAGCATTGCTGGCAACAAAGCCAATAAGATGCTTGGGTTTATCAATAGATCTATTTCAAATAAATCTAAAGAAGTTCCTCTGCCCTTATATAGAAGTTTGGTAAGACCCCATTTGGAGTATGCTGTTCAGTTTTGGTCTCCTTATCTTAAGAAAGACATTAATGTATTGGAAAGGGTTCAAAGGCGGGCTACAAGGCTAATAAGTGGACTTTCCCACTTAGATTATGATTCCAGGCTTAGAAGGCTAAAAATGTACAGTCTTGAGCAAAGAAGAGACCGAGGGGACATGATTCAGCTATTTAAATTTATTAAAACGAAAGATGTTACGGGGCTAAAGTTTAGCACTGAAAACAGGACAAGGGGTCATTGTTTTAAGCTATTTAAATCTCAGGCTAACATGGATATTAGGAAAAATTATTATTTTAGCAGGGTAGTGGAACCTTGGAATAGCTTACCAGAAGAGGTGGTAATGAGCAAAGGAGTAGACAGTTTTAAGAGGGCCATTGATCTTCACTGGGGATTGTAAATTGACTAGGACCAGTCTAGCTGGGCCCAGAGCCTGTTGCTGGTCGTCACTTTTGTATTTGTATTTGTATTTGTATTATATCATTGCATTGAACATATTTCTCAGCAACAACAAAAACCATACAAAAGGTGAAGCTATTTTGTTTGTGTACTTTCATTTCCAAGCTGCATTGTTTAGCTTTGCAAAGCAAAAGCTAAAAAATGAATTTTTAAGTCTAGTGAGACTTAGTTTTTGTTTTGAATAGACTGTATTTAATTTGTAAATTGTTAACTAATGTGGAATGAGACGTGCAGTTTTTGTCTGAGAAGAAAGCCAAGGCTTAATATTGTTTCAAAAAATCATCAGCTGGTTAATTCATGCTGTGAATTCGTTAGAATAAAAAGATCATTATTTGTATTATGTGACACAAGTTTTGTAGCCAAAAATTTTTGATGAAAATTAAATATGTCCTACTTCAGAATTACAACAAAGACTTTTTCATTTAACAATGATATTTCACTGCATTTTTTATCTTGCAGAAAAGAAGTAATTTATATTTGATAGCACTTTAGTCTTATTGAAAATGCGGAAGCGAGAATATCATGAATGACATACTATTGGTTTGGTAATCAGTCATCAATCTTTAAATTTTGTTGTTAACAATTTATAGATGTTTATTTGCTTCTTGGAAATTCCTAAAACAGTTTTTCCAATGAAATAAATATTAAGATATGCATGCATTGATTTGAAATAAAAATATCTGATAACATTTAACTGATAATGATATTTGTAGTTCTTGTTTTGCACACACATATATATTTATATACATACACCAGTGGCATTGCTATGGGAAGGGAGGGGGGGGAGCGAGATCTGCCCCGGGTATCACACTTCTGTTGGGTAACACTCAAAGTAAAATTGCAAGTTTTTGAAAAAATATGAAGTTAAATTGCATTTTTAAAGCTAAACATTTGAAAATTTCCCAGGGAAAGTTCCCAGACCTCCCCTTCTATTTTTACATTCCACATCATGGTGTGAATACTATACTCAGGATTAGGTTCATTTTGTCAATACAAATACAAATACAAATACAAAAGTGACGACCAGCAACAGGCTCTGGGCCCAGCTAGACTGGTCCTAGTCAATTTACAATCCCCAGTGAAGATCAATGGCCCTCTTAAAACTGTCTACTCCTTTGCTCATTACCACCTCTTCCGGTAAGCTGTTCCAAGGTTCCACTACCCTGCTAAAATAATAATTTTTCCTAATATCCATGTTAGCCTGAGATTTAAATAGCTTAAAACAATGACCCCTTGTCCTGTTTTCAGTGCTAAACTTTAGCCCCGTAACATCTTTCGTTTTAATAAATTTAAACAGCTGAATCATGTCCCCTCGGTCTCTTCTTTGCTCAAGACTGTACATTTTTAGCCTTCTAAGCCTGGAATCATAATCTAAGTGGGAAAGTCCACTTATTAGCCTTGTAGCCCGCCTTTGAACCCTTTCCAATACATTAATGTCTTTCTTAAGATAAGGAGACCAAAACTGAACAGCATACTCCAAATGGGGTCTTACCAAACTTCTATATAAGGGCAGAAGAACTTCTTTAGATTTATTTGAAATAGATCTATTGATAAACCCAAGCATCTTATTGGCTTTGTTGCTAGCAATGCTGCACTGTTGGCTAAACTTTAAATCCTGACTTATTAGGACCCCCAGATCAGTAACTTTGTCTGCCTGACTAATGACTGAACCTTGCAAATAATAACTTGTACACTTATTTCCATGCCCTAAATGTAGCACTTGACATTTCCCAACATTAACAGCCATACCCCATTTATCAGCCCACTCCGTAATATGATCTAGATCCTCTTGCAGCTGATTTGCTTGTTCTTCATTTTCTACAGTCCCCATAACTTTGACATCATCAGCAAAACAGTTCATGTTCCCAGAAATATTTTTGTGAATATCGTTCATAAAGACAATGAACAAAACAGGCCCTAACACTGATCCTTGAGGAACCCCGTTTAAGACCTCACTCCAATTAGAATAATTTCCCCTTACAACTACTCTTTGTTTCCTTCCGGTCAGCCAATTTTTTACCCAAATGAAAGTTTTCCCTCCTATTCCTATATCAGCTAATTTGCTAAGTAGAGCAACATGCGGTACCTTATCAAAAGCTTTTTGAAAATCAATGTAAACAACATCTACAGGCTTCTTATTGTCCAAAGCCATGGTAACTTTGTCATAGAAATGTAATAAATTAGTTGCACAAGATTTACCTTTCCTAAAACCGTACTGAAAACTAGTCAATAGATTATTAGTCTCTAGAAAATTTACTATCTTAATTTTCATCAATGTTTCAAAAATTTTGCAAACCACCGAAGTTAGACTCACAGGTCTATAATTTCCCGCACTCCCTTTAGACCCTTTCTTGAAGAGCGGTGTAATGTTAGCCAGCTTCCAGTCCTCTGGCACTGTCCCCGAATTATAAGAAGCATTGAAAATGTTTGCGATTACATCTGCTAATTCCTCTGCACATTCAACTAAAATTTTCGGATAAATATTATCTGGCCCCGGAGCCTTAGTCTCTTTAATTTTTTTCAAATGAAGTAAAACGTCATCCCTGGAAAATACAAAGTCCTCAAGCTGTACTATAGCTTGTGTCTTGTTGGTGTCAACTGTTGAGATACAGTTATCGTTAAAAACACTCGAAAAAAAGTTATTAAGAACATTAGCAATATCACTATCGTCCTGAATTAAAATTCCGTGCTCATCAACCAGTGGCCCAATATGACTATTTCGAACTTTCCCCGAATTAGCGTATGCAAAAAACCTCTTGGGATTCCTGTTTATGTTATCTGCCAGTCTTTGCTCCAACTCTCTTTTCTGAATCCGTACCAAATACTTAAATTTACGTCTTGCCTTACAATATTGGAGCCTATCTGCACTGTGCCCAGTTTCTCTAAACCTATGAAAAGCAGCTTGCTTGTAATTTAGAGCGTCTTTAGTTTCCCTGGAGAACCACATTGGCCAAATTTTAGTGTTGACACCCTTTCTCCTAAACGGAACATGATCCC